>NC_021160.2:32624459-32678067 GCF_000331145.2 Cicer arietinum | reverse complement strand
AAGAGTGTAATAGTGACAGAGATAATAAGTATATATAATAATATAAAGTGAGAGAAAGAAAAAAATAGATATAATAGTTTAAGAGAGCAAAAACTAGATATAATAATTTAATTAATTGGTTCATGAAAGAACTTTAACTATATGATTCGTTTTGGTCGTTCAACAAGTTATAAACATTAAATAATGTTTTATTATATTACAAATGTTAGATAAATTAGTCTCCTTTTAGGAGCGATTAACATTTTTACATTAACCGGACTAAATATTTATAACTTAAGCAATAAAAATATCTAATGTATGTAAGTTTCAAATCAAATATAAAACACAGAAAATTTTGAATGATTTTAGTGTGTAAAATTTATAACTAAAAAGATGAAAATGGAACAAAAATATTAAAGTAAATTTTTTTTAAAAAATTAAATAAACAAAAGTGTAATTTAGCGTATATTAGTCAGATAAATGGTTAGAATATAGTTATATGAAAATTTACATAATTAATTTATAAATGATTGAAAGTTGTCACCTTTAAAACTTCTTTTGTAAGAATTAAGACATAGCTTAAATTTTAAAAAGACATCAAATCCTATCCAAATTTGATAGAGCAGATAAGATCTAAAACTATGTTTATAAGTAATCGGTAGTTTTCACCGTAATGAATCAATGACCAACTGGGTTGAGTTTGAAACACCATTAGTATTATAATATTCTTATACAACAATAACTAGTTCAGTAATGGTATTGTACACAAAATAGCTTTAACATGGTACATTGTGTGTGAATTTTCACTTGTAGATGTAGATGGTTTAAATTATGTGACCATAAGGTTAGCAATAGCCTAAGTAAATATACATCTAGCAAAATAAGGAAAGCAAAAACGCACCCAAAAAAAAATTAAATAAAAAATAATATACAAATCTAAAGGTGAACCTAATCATCACCTGCATAAAATGAAAGAACAAATAGAGAGTTTCATTAGGCAGATATATTTAGAAGGAATTGAACGAGAACTTAAAATTCACACAGTAACATAAGAAAACACAAGAAGAAATTTAAAACCTTTGAATTGAAAGAGATGAAACATAAATATGATGAAAGCGAAGAACTAGGAGCTCCCTTCAGTCCAAAACAACATTGCAAGAAGTTCTCTGCTTTGGGCTGCAAGGAACTCCCATTTCTGCAACTTTCATATCTCACAAAAATATGAAATTGCTTTTTGATGAATTGAAAAAGAGTGCAAATGGACTCATTTATACAAACCCCATTTCCTTTTATCTTTGATTTAATTAATGGACCAAAATAATTCAATTCAATTCAGTTTTCAACCTTCTATCTACCATAAAAAACAATAAATAAAAATTATTAATAATGAAAATGAAGTGTATTCATTTATAACAAGAGTTACCGTTACAACTTAGAAAACCATTAAAAACAAATTGTCACCTTTTTGACAATTTGTGGTATCATGAGGGAGATTTTAGCCATGTAAAGAGCACCTATAGGCAACCATAGGTATAGCTTGAAATTGGTTCATGACTCAGTTTCAAGCTTCCCAAATATAAAAGTAACAACATATATATATAAATGTTTGATGGCAACACTTTTATTTCTTAGAAAATACGAAACCCAACAAAAAAAACAAGAGTTAACAACATTCTAATAAAGGAATATAAATTACATCACATATAAATGTTATTTATCTTTTCCTTTTCCACTTGGAGGTATTGAGTTTCATGAGAGGTTGTGTTTTTTTTTTCCCACCATTCATATTTTGTTAGGTGGTCCCTTTTTTGGCCACTATGAGAATTTTGCTTAATATATCTACTAGTCTGAATTTGGATTCTAGAAATCTCTTTAATTTTGATGAAAGTAATTAATTGTTTTGCTTTGTGTCCCATCAAAGGAATAGAGATGGGATTGCATTCCTACCATGATTCCTTTTTTAAACCATGTGATAGGAACTTCATTTTCTTTCCAACAAACATTTATGGCTACACTCTTTAAAATATTGCCAACTATATGATTCGGTTGGTAATTAAACCGTGAAAGCTCCCTTGCTCTTTTCTTCTGTCTCCGCATGAAAGAGTACTTGTGAAAATATTGTTCATTTTTAAGTTTCATTTATATGAAAAATTTCAATCAACTTTTATGATTGACATGGATTTTACATATCCTATTAAATATGTACTTTCAGTGTAGAATAATTTTATACTGACATATAATGAAAGTGCAATATTTTACTATACATGAATTTTGTTAGATGTCACTATAAAATTATTTTTCAATAAAAGTGTACATCATCTTTTCTCTTTTACAAATATTTATATAAAAATTAAACTTAATTACATTAGATTGAATATACCTGATTTTGATCTCTCTAATTATGTCTTGTGGGATTTTAGTCGGTCCATTTTAAAAATTAATTAAATATGACTCTGTCATCAATTTTTTTTACCTTTATTTTTTATAGAGTTTCTTGTAATTGACTTAATTACAGTCTTTGTCATCTATTTTTACCAATTCATAAAATTAGATTCCTTATTTTAATTTCTCCTTCAAATTTTTGAACAAAACAATTATGTTTTTATATATTTTAAAATGATGTGTCATACAATTTTATAATTTAAAATCATTTAGATGTATTAATTATTCATATGTCCTTAATAATAAAATGTTTAAAAAAAAAGTTGTAATGGGTTTTTATAAATTAGAATAATGAAATAATAGTATTTATCTATATGGAAGGTTTCGCATCATCTTCTTATTTAAGACATCATTAATATGACATGTTATCAATTATCGGTAAAAAATTTTGACGAAAGACAAAAATTGGGAAAAAAAAAAAACAAAATTAGATAACTAATTTCTTGAATTGGTTAAAATATGAGGATTAAAACTGCAATTAAATCATTAAATTACAAAATGAAAATTTTCTAAAGTTGAAAATTATTTTTTTTAGATGATTTTATTGCAATTTTATGAGTGTTAACCATTTTACTTCAATTGTTATTTAAAACATGACACATCGCCATTTTTTAGTTAAAAAATCATAATAAAATACCAAAATTGTGAGATTTAAAATTGAGAGACCTATTTTATGAATTGGTAAAAATAGGAAATTAAAATTACAATTAAACTTTTTTTAAATAAAATATGTGTTTCTTAACAATGGATTTTAGATATAAAATAATAATAATTTAAAAGTAGAAATGATTATTTTCTAAAAAAATCCATTATAAATATAAAACAAAAAAAAAATTAAAGCGTTATATTAAGATTTCAAGAGAAGGGTCCCTCAGAAAAATTCAAGAAAATGAAATTTGAGATTTTAAAAGATGAATTTTAAGCCAATTTTAGACTATTGATTTTAAATGTATTTTTTATTTTTCAAGTATTGCAAATGTGCGATTTTGATCATCACTAGTTAGACCCTCACCAATATTATATGATCTAGATATAATATCTGTCACAAAGATAATTTCCACACAAAAAATTATTCATATCAATGGAAAAAATAAATCTACCACAAAGACAACTTCTATATAGAAAATCATTATACCAATTGCAAAATAAATTTGTCACAAAGACAACTTTCACGAAGATGCACATGTCATGAATGATGATGTCTTATCAAAATCAAATATTAATACATAATCCACTAAGATCATGTCATATAGTTCAAAAATCATTTATACAAATTTATCACCTCATTCAAAAATCACTTATACATCACATGTTCTTATCATGAAAATCATATATTCTTAAACAATTATCATAAAAATTAAAGTTTTCACCTCACATATCATGAAGATCGTATATTAATTAACAACTTTAGCAAAAATCAAAACTTTCACCATACATTCCATGAAAATTCAAACTTTCATCATATACTCATAAGCAACTATCACAAACATGTCATGAAAATCATATATTCATAAAAATATCATAAAAATCAAAACTTTCATCACCTACATATAATATAAAAATAAAAACTTTATCCACATATATCTTAAAAATTAAAACTTTCACCATATGCCCCCATAGAAATTCAAATTTCCTTACATATCATAAAAATTAATACTTTCAACACATAAAACATAAAAAACTTAAACTTTATTTACACCTTATAAAAGTTTATATTCCTTATTTTAATCATACAAGTTTCAATTGGTCATATTATTCAATTATTACTAAATAGGGTTGTCGTTGTGGGTATCAAATCCCGATAAATTGTTGAAAAATACGACATTTATGTTCTTCTCACATTATAATATACTCTAAATTCATACGTTCTCTCCCCCTTACATTATTTTGACGTTCTTCAATCTATACAACTCGGTAGTTTATGGTTATACGTAACAAATAAAATAGGAGAATACACTCTAAAAATGTTAATTTCGAAATTTAATCAAAGAAACTTACCTAAACTAGAAAATTAATCGGTGATTAATATAGTCATTATTCACACGTCATTTTTAGTGTTGGTTTCACTTAATCAGATTTACCGTGAAGAAGAACAATGAAAAAGTTGAAGATTATATAGAGTAATTGAAATTGTTCAAATTTTGAAAAAAAGGATAAAATAACTAACTCAATGAATGAACATAACTTACCAAAATTAGGACAAAAACCGATAAAAAAATTCTTAACAGTCTTCGAAACAAATTCTGTTCTTTTCTCTTGTTGCGCGGCTGCTCTACTCTAACCCTCCTCAGTTACTATTCCTTCTTATACATTTACGGGATTAAATCCCTTTTATTCAATTCAAAACCACTAGTTGAACCTTTTTTTATTTTTTATTTTTAAATTTATTCTCTAATTACTATTGTTACTATTAATTTACTATAACAAGTGATAATTATTCAAAGTTATTTTGTATTTTGAGAGGAAAACTATTTATATGTCATTAAAGAGAAAACGTTCAATTACCATGTTTACTTGGGGACTAGCATAACAAATGGAAGCTCTCGCTAAATGTTTGATTGCCCCATTGCACAGTTGTAGCTGAAACTGCACTATTTGCATCAGCTTGGACAACAACACGCGAGATGAATTTTTGTTTCCTCATAAGCACCACACCTGCTACATATAAGCAACACACAAGACTCCATTCTTGTTTCCCGAGTAAGGTACCTTTATGTTTGGGAACAGTCATCTTTTCCTACTGGAACCAATTTGTTTCCTTTCTACCATTCCTCCTCGTACCCCACTAGTGATTCAGAGAAGTACAACTGAATGAGCCTGAACGTGGAGGGCTACAGTCGAACTGTAAGATAAGACTGATAGACCTTAGGGGTACCTCTGGTGGGGAATTCCTAAGTGGATTAGTGGGTTATTCCCTAAGGCCGGGAGCTACCGCGCAACACAAGAGTGCTCCGACCGTCGCGTATATGTGTCTCGGCTTGAGTTGAGGTGATATATGAGGATTTGATCATTCATGAATTGTCCGTCCACTCTTGTAGTGGCATAGTATCAGGCCTCCTAACCAAATACTTCAGAGTAGAATGGTACCAAATGATGAAGAAGTATAGAGTATAGGATATGCATAGCATTTCATCCTTGTGACTGCTCTATTGTGATTGATTTAGATTAATCTTTGATATTATGATCTTGAGTGTTTCTCCTGTTTGTGTTGATTTGACTAATTGCGTGTTCTCCTCGTTAATCTTATATTGTTACATAATTTCGATACTCACCCCTTGCTGTTTGTGTTTGGCGCTTACGAGAGTGCAGTTATTTCAAGTTATCGATTGGTGATCCACGCTCTGAATAGGTGATACTGGGTGGGAGTAATTTTTCGTATTTTATTGAGTTATGAACTAATTTTGATTTTTGTAAATATGATCGATGAATTGTGTTATTTTTATCTTTTATTCGAAGATAGAAATTAATTTTCTCTGAGTTTAGAACTTGTTTCTATGTCAGAAATATTTATTTAATAAACCTCAACTATATTCAATATTAAAGGATTTTTTTATTGAAAATTTTTATGCAAGCATTTTGTGTAAGGGTGAATGTGACATCTTGAACCTTATAGTTTGAAAAAAAAAATTATACTCTATTTTGGAACCGCTGCGAATCTCTTTAAAAACTAATGCATTTTACTTTTTATTTGAATTTGGGTTTAGGGTGTTACATTGGTAACTTCCTTATGATTGGCCCTGAAAAATAAAATCGAGTCATCAGCAAAAAAAAATAAGTTATTCAAATTCCTTTTAAACACTTCTTTAAACACGACTTTATTTCTAAAATGTAATACGACAAACTATTTATGTAGAAAATAACTTATAATGTAAATATGTTATAATATAACAAGTCATTCAATACATTCTCTAGCTTAAAGCTTAACAATATTAAAAGTCTACATCAATGTCTCAAAAGTACAACCCCAAAAGATAGAACCACTACATTCAAAGTTCTAGCACAAACGGTTTGAACCAGATTGGTTCTAAGCACAATTCATTCATCACGTTTTGATGATCACAAAGATATCTTGTGAGAACAATTTATTGCACTAATGATTTTTTTAAGTGTGTAGTAAATAAAACAAGAAAATAGAGAAAACGATATCAAAGGAGAATATCAGAGGAAGTGAAGATGTCAGACGAAACAAAGACATCAGAAAAAATAAAGATGTCGGAGAAAACGAAGACATTAGAGTCAAGTGAAGTCAACACTTATTCAGTTCGAAATGTTGAGTTCAACCATAACAAAATATTAAGTTCTTTAATTAGTATGAAATGATAAAATTTTAAATAAATAAATATTTTTAATATTTAGTGGATGAAAAAATATTACACCAATATTTAGTACTATCCTTTTATACAAAGGAATGTAAATTAGAAACAAAAATTCAATATTAATTAAATAAAGAAAGATAAAATTGTAAATAAAATAGTTTACATGAATAATAAAATTTGAAGGAAAAAAAGCAAAACAAAAATTTGATATTCCTTTTATATATAGTATAGATATATAGTATAGATTTTATTAGAGTTTTAACTACTCTTATATTTTTTAATACAAATATTAACTAGATTTTGAGTTGCAAAAAAAAAAAAACATACTGGTAGACTCATTTTGTCTAAAGGTGTTACCTCGATCACATTATTAATTTTACGTGAAAAACTTTTGGAATTATGAAAATTTATTGGTTCATGGCAGGTTGTTTCACTAGAGAATGCATTGTATGAGTTTCACTTTTCTTCTCCTAATGATGTGCGAAGCATTCCAACAATTGGAACATGAAATATGAAGCTGAGTTTTCCTCAATTTTTCTCTTGGATAAAAGATTTCAACCCAAATTCGGTAAGGAACACAAATTTTCAATGATGAATTAGAATTTCCAATTTGCTTCAGGAATATTGGAAGGCAAAGATCATCTTCACGATCTCTTCAAGTATTGAAACCACTTTATCTCTTAATGAAACAACTAACTCAAAATCTTTGGGACATTTCACTAGGGATTTGGTCGATATGGATATGGCACGAGAGTTGCGAGATTGTATTCTTGTGGAACATGAATAATATGTATTATTTGTTTACATTGATTATGAAGATTTTTCTTCTTTTGTGAATCTTTTAATGTAGTTCAGAATTATAAATATAAATTATAAAACTACTCTCACATCCATGAAAAAAATTCAAACTCTTACAAAAGTTGCAGTTGCTTAAGCAGATGTTCAAGAAGTGTGTCACTAAAAACCACAATTGATCCGATCAGTGCGTAAATTGAGGGTACATGCAAAGCATGTCATGATTCTAGTACTCATTGTATTTTTAATTCTTTTTTTGTTAATCACATTCTCGACATTAAGTTAAGAGACAACATAATTATTTAAGAATTCTCTAGTGGAAATCAAGAGAAAAAAAAAATTAAGAATCATCACAAAGTTTCTGATTCATACCTATTTGACACTTTTTCTCTAGAGGGACATCGTAAAGAAGTTGTAATTATCCAGATGATGTTGAGACCAATCATTTATTAAATAACAAGCAGATTGTTAATTGCATTCCTATTGTAGTTGTTTATGACTTGCAGTTTGTAAAAGAAGCTTCAATACAAAATGAAGTTTTTGTTGAAACCTCTAATACAACAATTGACATTGTTGATGGGCCAAAGGGATCCTCAATGTCAAACTTTAATACAAATGTCATTCATGACATGCATATTTTAGGACTTTTGAGTGGTGATATAAAAGAAACAACTCCTATTGCAAAATCAGTTGATGCTAAAAGTGATTTCTTTGTGTTTTATTCTGATTTTATGAGTGTTATTCATTCGATATCATCGTATTATGACATATTATTTAAAGCATGTCACGTCTCCATTTTTTAGTAAAAAAATCAGAGAGTAATAAAAATTGTTGACTTTTAAAGTAGTGAGACCAATTTTGTGATTCAGTTAAAATATGAGAACTAAAACTGCAATTAAGCCTAAATTATATGTTACTGAGTTTTGTAACTCACTATATTGTTGGAGCTGATGTTTTCTAGGTGATAGCATTGAAGATATGAAGAGTAAATTTGGATTGCTCCTCAACTACTTTCCATGATGTTTTGACAACTTAGGCTTCATTTGGTAAAATTAAGCTATAAGCTAGCTGAAAAGTTAGCTGATAGCTGATAACTTGTGACTTATAGCTGAAAAACTAATTAATTGAAATTAAAGTGTTTGATAAATTTAGCTTTTAGCAATATAAAATGACATAATTATTAAATTTAAAATAATAAAAAATTTGACATTTTTATCCAATCTCTCACATGCATGTTACTTCCACCTTTCTCCCATGCTTCTCCTCCCAATGTGATTGCCCACTTTACGTATATATTTCACTCACATTACCTCATCTCTTTATCCCTTACTATATTATATTTCTCTCATTTATGACTTTTGTGGTAGAAACCCAAAAAAAATACAACAAAGCTTTGAAATAAAAACCATAACCATGCAATTCATTTACTTTTTTTTGTTACATCATTTACTTATAGCTAGCTGATAGCTGATAACTTATGACTTATAGCTGAAAAACTAATTAATTGAAATTAAAGTGTTTGATAAATTTAGCTTTTAACAATATAATATGACATAATTATTGAATTTAAAATAACAAAAAATGTGACATTTTTATACAATCTCTCACATGCACGTCACTTCCACCTTTCTCTCCTGCTTCTCCTCCCAATGTGATTGCCCATTTTATCTATATCTTTCACTCGCGTTACCTCATCTCTTTATCCCTTACTATATTACATTTCTCTCATTTATGACTTTTGTGGTAGAAACTCAAAAAAATACAACAAGGCTTTGAAATAAAAACCATAACCATGCAATGGAGTTACTTTTTTTTTTTGTTACATCATTTTTTTTTTATTACAATACAAACATAAATTTGAATAGTTCTCTAAAAGTTTAGCGAGCTCCCTATGTATAAATAGTAATCGTAAAAACAATGCAATTAATTTATTATTTACAATTTGGTATAAAAAATGAATTTAACTTTATCACAATGATTAATTAGAAGATGAAGAAATAATAATAATTTTGCAAGTGTACGGATTTGGGAAGTTGTAGTATATAAGATAATAATTATCCATAATGATTAATTTAACAACTACCAAATTAATCAAGATTTTATATTATTTAGACTAATGAAAATTATTGTTGGTTCACAATAACAAAAATGCAACGGTAGCCTAAAAGTTATTATGAGAGTATATAACAACTTTGAATCAATGGAAAGTAAACCTAGGGTCATGGTTTTCACTTATTTTATATAAATTCTTATTTATTTTCTCAATTATCAATTTCTCTTTAAAATTATTAACAAATATGTGTCATTCAATATAATATTTTTTCCCTAAATTAATTCTTTGATTGATCATACAAAAAATATAATTAAGAGAAAGCATAAAGAATCAATAGGTTGAATTGTTGAAAGATTAATATCTATGTTTCATTATATAAGAATCATAATCTCAATTATCCTATAGATGTACCAATTAATTGTAGTTGGTCACTAGTCAATTGATTGGTTAAGACATGCAAATGTTGGCCATCCCAAACATATAAATAAAACAATAGAATAATTTAATTGAGATAAACAACAAATATCTAAAATAAAACAATAATTTAAAACTAAGACATGTTAAAAAGGTATCTTAATCACAAGATTAACCAAATACCCTAGAAATTAGTTACACGTGTAGAAAATAAAGTAAACCATAGAAGTGTTCACCAATGAAAGGAAAAAGAAATAAAAATAAAATGATTTTTTATCTAAAATTTGAGACACTTTACTCCCGCTCCAAACACTCCTAATTTTCCAAGTTGTTTCTCTTTATTTTCTCTTTCTCTTATTTTTTCTGCTTCTCTGATTATGTTTCTATTGTGTGGCTCCCCTTGTTCTGTTTCTCATTTATCCTCTTTATAATAGCAAGAATATCCTAATATTTTGCAACAATCTTCCCCCTTCTTAGGCAACAATCTTCCCCTTTCTTTGGCAACCTTTTGTTATAATAAAATTCCACATTTGAAGTGTGCAACAAACCTCCTTCTTGTACTTATTACAAAACTTATTAGATTTGACCAATTTAACTTATTTTATCATCTTATAATAGGACAACCATATAAAAATTTAGATGTGCAACAAACCTCCTTCTTGTACTCATTTACCAAATCACATGTCTCATTTTTAGAGATCATAGATGAGACAAAAAAAAATTATGTTATCTTGTTGATTTCTATCTTACTTAACTAGAGATAAATTACTTCTCAAAAATAAAAATTAAAAATAAATTATATTATAGAGTGTAATTGTTATGCATTATAGTAGAAAAAGTTTAAATTATAAGCACATCTCAATTATTTACGGAAGTAATTATAGTAAGAATTAAATATTTTTAATAATCTAACAGTTAAACGATTATTCAACAGTAATTAAAAACTCTTTACAATATATATAAATTAAATCCTATTTTATAATTTAACATGATCACTTTAAGATATTACTTATAAAAATTTGATCAAAAATTAAAACATAATATAACTTTTCCTAACTTATCTTTTTTATCTTCGTCATCAAATAAATTCTCAATTGGTTATAAAAAAGTCATCAATTAAAAATTACTTAAAAAATAAAAAGAAATCAATTGTAAAAGATATTTTTTTTAGAGATGTTGTTAAAAACAGGTTCTCATTTAAAACAAATCTTCAATTATTTTCAAGTTTTTTATTTTCTAAAAAGTTGTAATAAATAAATATAAATATCATTTTATTTTAAAATATGATTATTTTACAAACAAGAAACTTAAACAATAACAAACACAGACTCTAAGAAAAGAATATAAATTATGCCATACACAATTAGTAACACAAACAATAAAAAAACTATGCATTTTATTAATTTAGTCAATCAATATCAAAAAAAAAATTAGGCATCTTATCATATGGATTGCTCAATTAACTATGTGCTATTAAATATTATTTTCAGACATATTTAAACTAAATTACTTAAAAATTAATATTTATTTTACAAAATAACTAATTACTTTGAAAGTTATCTCAGTTAACTATAAGAGTCTATTTGATATAAGTTATTTTTATATTTAATAATATAGAGATTTTTAAGAAAAAAATGAATATGTTTTGAGTTTATAAATTAGAGTGAAAATTAATTTCATTTAAAAAAAAAATCAATTATAACAATAAATTTTTAGAAATCTTGCTAAAGACAAGATTGATTTATTGAAAGAATACCATTGGTTTTTTTTACACTTAATTTTATTATCAAATCAATTCGATGTTTTTGTGTTCTCCAAATCAATTGGAATGAGAATTGATCAAGATAACGTATTGTTTCTTTTCTTTTTAAAGCGGCGAGTTTATTTTAATATGAATAGTTGGAATGTGAGTAAATAAAGAATTTTATTTTAAAATATTATTGAATGTTGATACGTTTCTAAAATTTGATAAAATATCAAATCATTTATTTTGGAAAAAATAAAAAATAAATTATTTTTTTGTTTTTTATTTTAAAAATAAATAAATAATTGAGTTATATTGAAAAATTATGTTAAACATACTTTTTCCTTTTTAAGGAAAACATGCTTTTTTCAAATACATGTTAAATAATTTTTTTAAAAGTTTAGTCTTTACATGTTTTTATTTTAGTCCCTATTCTAATAATTTTCTATTAACGAGGAGATATGTTTTTGAGGATCTTACTTAGTAGTATGCTGATTTTAAGACTTTTGAGTGGTGATAGAAAAACAAACAAGCAAAATTAAGTGATCAGAGTAAACTTCTCTATGGTTGTCTATAAATTTAAGAGAATAATATTACTAATAATATTTTTTAACAATAACTAATAATTAATTAGTATTTACATTTAATATTTTTCGACGACTTCTTATTTTAATCCAGTTTTGTTTTAAAAAATTCAGATGGTTGTCTTCTTTCCTCTCATGTTTATTTTTGCTCCTTGAATTATTATTTTTCATTCCTTTTATTTTTTTTATTAATATATATTCTAGTTTATCAATTTTTTTTTAAGTTATATCAAATTACAAAATAACTCCTATTATGAAATTACATACTATTTTTTAAATTTATTTATTATTTCACATTATTTTTATTTTTATAATTTACTATTTATTATTAATTTAAAATTTTAATATATTTGAAATTTTACATTATTTTTACAATCATAATAAATGAGACCAAAAAAATTATATGGTATCTTGTTGATTTCTATCTTACACTCTACCAAATAATAATAATTTAACTAGAAATAAATTACTTCTAAAAAAAATGGAAAATAAATTATATTACCGTTAGATATGTATCGAGCATATCATAAAAAGCTCATTAAGATATATCTATCATTAATTGGATTTGATTGAATGAACTCTTGACTAATTGATATGCTATTAATGAGAGGAGATATGTTTTTTATAATCTTACTTAGTGCCATTATTCATTATAAATTAAACACCCGCTTTCAATAAATCAATCAACTATTTCTTTTGCATATTCACTTTGAGAAACCTTTCTTCTTCTCTGAAAGTTTTCTTCTTCTCTAAATTTGTTAAGTGATATCAACATCCTTTTACGTTTTTCCCTAAGCCAATCGAAGTGAAACAATATGGTTCATCTAACGCGTTGTCGTAATGGTTGTGGTTTCTACGGTTCTGCTGAAAACAAAAACTTTTGTTCAAAGTGTTACAAAGATTGCATCGAAGAAAACACCAAAGCATCAGAAATGGAAGGTCCTGTTCTTGGTTCATCATCTCCTTCTCAAAAACAGAGTGTTTCGGAGAGCTCTGTAACTGATTTCTGTGCAGCTATTGATTCTATTACTCTCACAGACACTACAACCATCAAGAAGAAAAATAGGTGCAATAGTTGCAACAAAAAAGTTGGAATACTTGGATTCGAGTGTCGCTGTGGAGATTTATTTTGTGGAAGACATAGATACCCAGAAACACACTCATGTAATGTTGATTGGAAAAACATTGGTCGCCAAATTTTGGCCAAACAAAACCCAAAATGTGTTGGTGACAAATTAGATTCAAGGATATAGGATATGAACAAATACATATTAGTTTTTTATTTTCTTTCTTTGTCAAGAGCTGTAATTCTTACCATTCTTTCTTTGTTAATACGATTTTTCTGATACTGTATTAGTCATTTCAATTTGTTATAATAAAAAGAACAAAAAAAAAAAACGATTCATTTTTTATGCTTTCTTGTTATTGCATTTTTTATGCTTTCTTGTTATTATCGATTTGTTTTGATCTTCTTAATGGATATAGTACTTGTCCTTCCATAAGGAATTGCAACATTTTATCTTATCAGTAGTAACACGACAATATGATCAGTACTAAAGCCAAAAAATGATAAAAGATGAAAGTTTCCCACAGAAACAAAATGCAACCAACCAATCTTAAGATTTGTCTCTATATGATATAATATTATTATAACATGACTTTATTTAGTCTAAAATGGAAATGTTTCCAATTCTTGGTGTACATAATCTTTACAAATTGAAAAATTCAAAACTTCTATAGCTACAGTATGCCTTCAAGAGATACATAACAATATAATAAAATAGATAAGCCTTATATCCAAAGCTGTCCACAAAATAGTCAGTCAATCCTACAAATTTGCAGAACCAGTAGGTTGTTTGGAATGGCATTCACTTCCGTTTATATTATGATCTGGGAATGCCCAAGAGGAAATAAGATGATGGGCTATTGCAAAGGGTCCAGGAACAAACATTGGTGCAAGTTCACCACTTTCCACATTGAAATCTGTAGACAAGCTGTGAGTTTTTTCTACACCCTTACACATTTGTTCTACCTTTGCTGCTGCAGTTTTCTGGGCTTTCTTGTACTCGGCAAATGTCAGAGCTTTTCTTACATCTTCTCTACTGTGCCACTGAGCATCTACAGAAACAAGTTGAAGCATATTACATGTGTGAAGTGGGATTTGCTGCTGTTGGCTGCAATGCAGTCAGCATATCTGAACTGTTCAATTAAGATCGGACTATCCAAATTTTAAGTATTTCAAATTAAAATTCCGAGTTTGAAATCTGGACCGTCTGATCTTAATTGGATGGTTCTGATATGCCTAGCTGCACTGCAGTTGGGGGAGGGGGGGTGACTGTAGTGAATCCGGGCTTGTGCGCAGTGGGGTTGATGTGAATGCTTGAGAAGTTAAACCATTGCATAGTTGTAATTTAAACGAGTCTTCAGTTAAACAGTCTTCATCAGTATCCACTATTTTCCATGCATTTAGATTAAGGAAAAAAGGATGCATTGGGTAATAAGTAAATTCAATAAAACACTGGTGGTCAATATATATATATATACCTTCCAACTCTTCCTTATCCACATTAATTTCGAGTGATTTAGCGTATGCAAAGAATCCAACCATCAGCTGACATGGCATGCTGTTTGGTCCAACTAGAAAGCCAACAGAAAAGAAAGTATTAACATACAAAAGACGGGAGAACATTTATAATTTTGATGAGATAAGAGAACACAAAGTATGTGTTATTTAAGTACATTAGACTACCTTGCACTTAACTACTTTTGAAAGCTGACAAAATATTACAATATTCATGAATTGTAGACTACTTTGAATATGATCAGAACACCACACAAGTGATTAAATTGCTTGTTAGATTATGATAAAGTAAGAAATAGGGTATCCCCAAAAAGATCCTGAAGTAAGGTGAAATTTAGGAGAATAGAATTCTTTAAAATTTACTAATAGCCAGACGTAATTAAGCAAAATGAGGAATTGGAATGTAATTGCATTTACAATTAAGACTACAAAGTAAAACCATCAATTCATTAATAAAGGCATGATCTGAGTTATCAAAATCATCTTCAAATAGTACACATATCCTATAAGATTTTCTGTCAGATGTTTATGAATAAAGATTTTCGTATGCTGATAGGACTCAGAATTTTAAGATAATGAAAATGAATTTATTTACTGAAAATGATGAGCTTCAAGCTCTTAAAATTGAGGAAAACAGAAATGGAAATGATAAACCAGAGTTCTTTGAACTTCTAAACCAGAGCTAAGCTTGATAAACAAAAGTTCTTTTAACTCCTAAACCAGAGCTAAGCTCCTAAACAGAGAATTACTTCTCCTAATGGTAAACTAACAACTTTTCTCCATGATTTTCCTATTATCCTTCCCCCTTTCTTATGACCGAAAATCCCTTAAAATCAGGGAGGTTACTAACAACTTTTCTCCATGATTTTCCTATTATCCTTCCCCCTTTCTTATGACCGAAAATCCCTTAAAATCAGGGAGGTTACTAACTAACTCTTCTTCCTTCCTTTCCGCACTCTCCTAGAAATGGGCTTACATGGATTGGGCCTAGGTGTTCTATCACATACAAACAATGGAGAAAAAAAAACAGTATAAAACCTAAATTAAATGAAAGTTATGTAAAATGTTATACCAGGCCATGGCTGAGAACTGTGATATACAACTTCTCCCACTTCAATACCAGTCTCCTCCCATGTTTCTCTTCTCACAGCTTCCTCCAAGCTTTCTCCTGGCTAGTAAATGAAATACCCAGATACAAACGAATAAATTTTTAAAAATATAGTGATAAAAGATTACAAATAAAAAAAAATGAAAATATCCATCCGTACTAAAATCTAATCTCAAGCCAAAGAATTCCTGCTTTTGTGACATGTCCTTTCCTTTCAAAACAGAAGATTTGAACTTTTGACAGTTCAAAACCTAATAAATACATGTCTATATTAGTTTAGTTTGGTTTTCAGAAATAAAATAAAATTTATTATTATTTAATCAAATTCCTGCATGTGGTAAACCAAAAATTGTTCAGCACTTGAACACATGAGACTTCCCCAATTAAAAGGATGAAATGAAATTTAAGAATTGCACAATATAAATCAGGAGATTTTGCAATCTCAAACAGAAAATTGTCACTTAGTAAAAGATATATGATTGCCATTATAGTAGCCAAAGAGCTAGTACACCAATTCAAATTAGCTTTCCCTATATTTGTCAAGCTAACAAGATCAATAACTCTGATTCATGTTATAACAGCACAGTTTGAGCAGTAAGTGGGGTCAGCTAGAAGGATTAAATCATACCATATTGTTATGTCAAGAACCACATCGAAAGACAGACCATTTAACTCTAAATTTATTATAATGATTTGACTAATAGTTTACATTAGTCTTCCTCTACCTATATCTATTGGACTACCCTTAATTTAATCAACCCTCCTTACCTATGCTTCCATGGGCATCTAAGATAAGATTTGTTTTATTATATTCATTATGTATTATTAAGTTTATTTAATAGCTCCTCAAATATAAACCAAACTAATTGGGTGAAAAATACGGAAACCGAAGAGATCGAATCAAATGACTTTTCCCTTTAAAATCAATATAATCCAATCCGTTGGAATTCTAGTTAGAGTACCTAAACAATGAAGTGGCTTTAAATTAGGTCAAGAACACACCTCTATAAAACCTGCTAAGCAGCTCCACATTCTAGGTACAAATTTGGATTGTTTGCTCAAAAGGGCACGATCATTCTCTCGATCAATTACCAGCATAATGACTACCTGTATAAGATCAATTGACCAGAGTCGTCAGCAAAACACCGAATCATTCAATTGATCAATCAACACTCAAACAAGAAGATAGCAAACCGGGTCAACTCGTGGATATATCCTCTTTTTGCATGATTCATTTGAACATTGCTTCCGCCTCCCAGCTTCCATTGGGACTGTTTTCTCTCCACAATGTCCACAAAAACGTGAAATATTATGCCATTCTAACAGTGCTCTGGCCTGGCCAAATCCAGGAATTAGTAAAGCAGCATTGCCTATTGGTATTGTGATATGAAAACATCTTATAACAGATATCAAAGAATGAAGTATCATAAAGGTCAACAAACTAGAAAAATAATATAATTGCAGAAACTTGCATAAGTATTGAAGTATTTGTCACAAAGAAATATGATATATCCACAAAACAGTACAATAAAGAGTAATAACCAATTCCCAAGCTTGTAAAAAGTATCGACTATTTCTCACATTGAGAATTTATTTGGGAACAAAAGATGGGAATGTATAGCAGGAGGTGAACATGAGCAAGTAGAAAATAAATTTCTCCTCCTGTAATTTGATGCCAAGCATCTGAGGTGAATAAAATAAAAATAAATATTGAAAATTTGAAATCACATTCAATCCTAACAAAATTTTGTTTACGTGATGGTATTTTTAAAATAAACATATTTGGATGTTTTCTTCACTTGCTCTTCAGATATTAATCTGAGATAATTGAAGTCAAATTTTCTGCCAATAATTGTTGGTCCAATGGATGAGATAAAACAGCATCAGTCACTAATAAGGTTGTTGGGCTCCTTTCTTAAAAAGCTGAAAAAAAACATGGCTATTGTTTCTACTTTCTAAGATGACAACTGACTACTATTAAATTATGTTCTAAACCCTCCTAACACTACCACCAAATAGTTTTACACGAAATTGCTGTGTAAGGCAGATAAAAAGGTGTTGTTTTGTTTTTTTATGTTATGTATTTTTCATATGGTTATCCTTATCTAATATATCAATAAAGGAGAAGTTCTACAGTCACGGTGGACCACCTTGATAGGGTTATCAGGGTGGTCAATACTTGAATTCATAAAAAATTCCAATGATGACCGGTGTCGGTCTCAAATGTATAAATTCATGGTCCTCCTTGTTGTAACGTCTAAGAAAGTGACCTAATTTGCTAAAACAAGAAGAAGAAAAAAACAGACATGTCTGCCTTAAAACTCAACTCATAGTTGTCTGTTTCCCCTTGTTTTTGTCAAACCAGCATCAATCATTTTACCGTGTGAGCCATGAACTTCTACTTCTAGAGAATAGCATCAATCATGGTTGATGTTTTGAGCAACTCAGGTATTCTTGTCCGCCATAGAAATTATAATTTTCCACTATATCATTTTATTTATGACAACAATGAACCACTAGCCAGATCCTAAATGTACCAATTGTCATTCCAATAACTAGTTCTGTTTTATTTTGCAAAAACACCAAATAAGCCATGTATAATGTTCTGTCTCAACCAAATCCTACTTTAAAAGATAAAAAATAGCATCAATCACAAATTATACCCTAAAGAGAAAACAGTTTCTTCACTAAAAAATATAATTTCTCAACAACACAACAAAAAGGAACTTACATGACCAGCAATAGCCAAGTTTCCCATGGCTTTAGAATCAATCCAATCAGTAGCAACCATAAGCGTCCTCAGCTCCACAAAGCTAAACCTTACGCCGCCAATTTCAGGCACAAATCCACTCTCCCCTGAAACATCAATCGTCCAGTAAACCGCATCTTCCTCCGCATCCGAACCCAGATACACGAACGAGTGGCTGCTCAGTTCAGAACTCATTAACCCACCGAGTTCGCTCAGACCGATCCAACCGAGTCGCCATGACTCGCTACCAGAGGAAGAAGCGAGGGGCTTCCCGTTTCTGAAGGGGAGTACCTTAAAATTAGGGGAAAGGGAGTGGTGAGAGGTGATTTCAGAGATTCGTGATGTCAGGGTTTCGAATGCAGTTGTGGGAGAAAACGGATCGCCTCGGTTTGGTGTTTTGGATATTAGTGGGTTGCCTGCGAACGCGTGGCAGTGTAGGTTTATGGACATGATGATGGTAGTGGTGGTTGTGGTTCGGAAAGTGAGATGGCAATTGTATTGAGAGAAAGGGGTTGTGAAACGTGGTGATTTATATGAGAGTTTCTTAGGAAGATAGATTTTGGAGATTAATTTTGAAGATGGTAGGAGCTTCACCATGTTCTTCCATAGAGTTGTCGTGAATTTTGTTTTGATAGAAATGTCATTACTGGGGGTGCATTGTTACCGTAAAAGAAACACAAAAGTAAAGAAATAACAATATTGGATGTGTGTTGTAACACAGTCATTTATTATCTGGTTATGAAAATATAATAATAAATCAATAACTTTAATTTATCATAAATATAAAATTAATTTATACTCATGATATATACTCTATTTTCTCTAAACAAATATAGAAATAAATTTTTTTGTCAATTAATTTTTCTTAATGTGTAGTTTTAGCCTTTATATTTTAAATTAAGTTATAAGTTAACTTATATTTTAAAAACAAGCCCTAAACTAATTTATAAAGATAAAATTTAATTGAGAGTTATCTTTCAACTCAAAAAAGTTTATTAACTCGGGTGATTTCTTTTAGTAGCGAAAGATATTAAATTTATAAGTTGTAGATCTGATAATCATTAATACTATTAGGGATTATATATTTATTTCATCATTTCTTTATTTCCTTCACATTCTTAACAAAAAAATAAAAACTCCAATTAGTCAAAGATAATATGTATATTTACCAATCTTTAATTTACTACAGCAAAATAATAAACTACATATTTGGCGCCTAAACCTGTAACAAATCCTGCCTAAACCAGTTTCTTAATTATTGTCACGTGCAAAAATCTTCACCTACTTACTCCAACAATTCACTCCATTGCTACTGTTTACCCATTGCATCTTTCCAAAGTTCCAATTTTTCACTTTTTCCAAAGTTCCATTTCATCTCTCACACACTGCTAACCATTTAGGGGCCTAAACCATCAACATCTTATATTTCCATATTTCTTTTCCAATGTAATTAATGTATATATTATGATTTTCTCCGTTCACTTCACCCCACCAGTCATTATCTTTCTTCCCCATTCACTCTACCTCTTCATTTCATCTTTTTCAAATATTAAAAGTAATTATGAAGACCAAGAGATTCATGAAATTTCTGGTATACATCATGTTATCTACTTCATTGTCTCATATTCTTATTGTGTTGATTTTTAGATCCACCCTAAGTTTTTTTTGTATATCTGTAGCCATTACTTTTTCCCCAAGTATGCGCCTCTACATTCTCATTAATTTTGGGTTCATCACTTCAACTGAAAGAGATACAATCTTAAAATTTAGTTAGATGATTATATAAATACTTTGTGAGACCTTATTTCATATGTGTGTCAGACTCTTAAGAATATCAATATGGTTTAGGAAAAAGGTGGGATGCTGTTCTTTTCATTGCTCACTTAATCTTTTATTTCATCAAAGTATTTGGTGGTTAGTTATTGTTTTATATTCTTTTTGGTTGCATTCATCTCCTACGATTAGTTTTTCTTTTCATTTTGATTGATTTTTTTTCTAAAGTTAAAAAAAAAATTGTTAATTACGTAAATTTTTTTTCATTTTGATTGAAGTCGTTCTTTGGGAAAGCGACCTCGTAAAGAGGAATTTTTTGTATTTCAATAGGAAGTAGTTTCCCAGAAAAGCGACCTCCAACTAAATAAAATGTTAAATAAATGTTATAATAAATTATTGTTATCCAGTTGGAGGTCGTTTCCCCGGAAAATGACTTCCTATTAAAATAAAATAAAAAATTCTCTTCAGGAGGTCGCTTCCCCCAAAGAACGACTTCCTGTTGAAACCAAAAAGTAGGACATTCAGGGAATTTAATTTGAGAGTATGGCATTTAAAGAAAAAATAAAAAAAAATGGATATATACATAAAAAACTCAATTTACTCGTGGCTTTGAAATGCAATAGTTTACTTTTCCATTAAAGTCTAATTTGATGTATAATTAGTGTATTGAATTGAGAATTTAAAAGAATTTTGAATTAAAATAAATTATTTGGTATTCTATTAAGATTTTAAAAGATTATAAATAATTCTTAAGATATTTAATTGAGATTTCTAATATTTTTAAAGAGGGCAACAAAGTTCGATGGTATTCAATTGAAATTTTTTACAACTTAAAAATTATCTTTTAATATTCAAAAATAGACAACTCTCATTCAACAATCTCACCAAAATCTTAGAGATTCTTTCAATAATCCTGCTATTATTTTTTACTGTTTTCGAATCTCTCTATTAGATTTTTATTTTTCTTTATCTTCTTTTGTGTCACTTTCATGTTTTGATTCTTCATATCTTTGTTGTTCTTCATGTATTTCTTTTATGTTGATTTTGTTAGTTTTTTTATTATATTTTTATTTATTTATTTGTTGGTTCTTCATGTATTTTTCACATTGACATATTTTGGTTGGTTCTGTATGTTATCATTGATTTTTTTAATTCTACTATATTGTTTTTTTAATAAAAAAATTGATTTGAGTTCTTTATGTTTTGTCATGTTAGTATTTCTCCAAATTAATATGTTTTTTATGTTTTGTCTTGTTTAATAAAAAAAATTATTTTGTCTTGTTATAATTTAATAAATAAATTGTTTTGTCTCATGTTATATAATAAGGTTTAGGATTTGAGGTTATTATTATTAGTAGGAATTAGTGTTTGAAGTTTATTGTTTAGGGTTTGAGGTTATTATTTTAATTTTATAGGAACTATTTGCTAGAGACTAAAAATATTAATTTTTTTACAATTTGTATTTTAAAATAGACACTAAAAAAAATAAAAATAAAATTAGAGACTAAAATATTGAGAATTTTATTATAAGGGTTAAAAATAGTATTTTAAAATTTTATAAGAACTAAAAATATTATTATTTATTAATAGTAGTATGATGTTGTTATGTTTATTATTAAATGGTTATTATTATTATTGGCGTATTACTAATCATATAGGGGATTTACAACAAGGAAATAACAAAGGAAAATGGAGAGATAAAGAAAATTATGAAACTTGGACTATGCAAGATACTAATAAGTTGATGCACATCTTGCTTGGTGAAAATGCTATAAATAATGGATCACTTACCAAATAAAATGTAGAATGAATTATACTTCCTCGACACATTACCAATATCAAAGTTCCTAAAACACATATAATAATATCAATGTTCCTAAATCTTTTAATAATGTCAATCTCTTGAGGGGTTTCCACATAAAAACAAAGTTGTATTTTCATCTTTCATCAGTGGTGGAGCTTGAACACATGTTTTGGGGATGTCAAATATTTAAAATTTTAATTAATAAATTAAATATCATATTTTTGTTGAGACAAACTCTATATTTAAAGTTTTGATGAAAATAAACAAAGGTTAATTAAGATAATTAATTATGATTCTAAAATGTTATGTTAATTTAACTTGTACTTTTGAGTGAATTTAATTAAAGAAAAAAATCAAGCAAAGCAAAGAAAAACAGTTCAAAACTGTAACAAGAACATTATGGACAAAAACAGATAATGATCTCCAGTTTCAAGAATGATCATCACATCATCTTGACCAATCAATCTCCACCAGTTTAACAAAGCCTTTGCCTCTGAATTTTATACCAATATCATCAGTACATGGCAAGGAACAAATAGGATTCATCCCAGTACGAGAAGGTTCTCGAATCATTAAAATAAAAGGACTCGAAACAGACCAGTTGAAACAGTTTGAAACCACTTAAATCAAATTGTCAAGAAAGTTTGATCAACCTTGATATATGTTAAGACATTACAAAGACATCCAGAAAGATCAAAACAGGAACTCCAAATTGATCATCAAATCTCCAGAAAGATCAAATTGACAGATGAAGATTGATAATCAATCTCTGTTTTCTGCATAATTACAGCAGTGTTCTGTTTACTTCTGCAATGGCTTATAATCTTTCTCCAAACTATTTTGGCTAGATTTAGGGCTCCAGATCGAAGCTGTAGCATCAAAGATTAAGTGAGAAGCTTCAAAGGCCCTTAAACTAGAAGACAAAACTGATTAAGCAAGGCTGTAATAGACTCAGTCAAATCAGTTTCAAATTATTCAAAGGTTGGATTATTTTTATTTTCATATATTGGTTTTGGTCAAAAGTAACAGAGCACTACCAACAGCTCTTTTTGACCCTTATTAATTGCTTCTAAACGCCTATGAAAGGAAGGCCAATATCTAGAAATTAAGTAAGAAATTCAAGTGCTGTCAATTCCTATAATCATTCACACTCACATACTTGAAGTTCTCAATTTTCACAAAGAAGAAGCAGTTCTAAATTCCAACATCAGATTGTGTGATTACTACTGATTTCTTTGTAAAGAATCGAATGTCAAACACGAGTTGAGACATCTTAGATTCTATCAAAAAAAAATCTTATTGTAAAAACTCAAACTATAAGAGTTTTATTATAGTTTCTTTAGATTGTATTAAATCCTATCAAAGTTAGATAGGTGTTGCATTTACTTTCTAGGTGGAAAGTAATAGAGACTGAAACAGATCAAGGTTGATCTAAACTAGATGCTGTAAAATCAAGAAGGTTCTTTGTTTTAAACACTTAGTGGAAAATCTCACAGTGTGAGGACTGGACGTAGCCCGAGTTGGGTGAACCAGGATATATCTTTGTGTAATATTCTCTATCTTATCTCTTTATTTATTAAGCTTGTTTGATTAACTAAGATAAAACACAAACTAATTTTCTGTTTTATAAGCTAACCAAGAACGTTCTCCGTTTTATAATAAAAACCAATTGGCATTGCTACTTCAATTGGCATTAGAGCTCGGTCTCTAGAAAGAGCAAAACCACCTAGCAAGTGCTAGAGAAAAGATCTAGAAGAATGTCGAAAGCAAAGTACATTGTTGAAGGACGATCTTCAAACAGACCACCATTCTTTGATGGATCAGATTACTACTTCTGGAAAATAAGATGCATTTGTTTCTAAAGTCTCAAGATACAGGGATATGGTGCATCATTACAGATGGAGACTTCATACCAAGGGTTGATCAAGATGACTCAAACTCTGCCATGAAGAAAGAAACAGACTGGACAACTGATGATAAAACTAAGGTACTTCAAAATTCTAAAGCTCAGTTATTCTTATCATGTGCTTTAAGCAGGGAAGAAAGTGAAAGAGTATATGAATGCACAACTTTAAAAGAAGTTTGGGATACACTGCAAACTCATCATAAAGGAACAAGCCATGTCAAAGAAACTAGGATAGACATTGGCATAATGAAATTCGAACTGTTCGAAATGCAAGAAGGAGAAACCATTGATGAAATGTACTCAAGATTCACAACAATAGTAAACGAAATGCGTTCTCTTGGCAAAGCTTACACAGTTAAAGAAAGAGTAAGTAAGATCATGAGGTGTCTTCCAATTATATGGAGACCAATGGTAACAGTTATAAGCCAAGCCAAGAACCTTGAATCACTTCCCCTAGAAGAATTAATTGGAACATTAAGAGCACATGAAGTACTGCTACAAGAAGACAAACCAATCAAGAAGGGAAAGGCAATAGCACTAAAAGCATTCCAAGAAAAAATCACAGCACAAATAGAGGAAGAACTAGAAGAAAACGAACAAGAAGATACTATGAAATTGCTTTTCTCACCAGAAGAATACAGAGAATGATGAGAAGATGAGATCAATTCAAAAAGGGATTTCAAAACAAAAATCCCAAAACAGAGGTGGACAAAAGCCAAGAAGAAGAAGAAGAAGAAGAAGAAGAAGAAGAAGAAGAAGAAGAAGAAGAAGAAGAAGAAGAAGAAGAAGAAGAAGAAGAAGAAGAAGAAGAAGAAGAAGAAGAAGAAGAAGAAGAAGAAGAAGAAGAAGAAGAAGAAGAAGAAGAAGAAGAAGAAGAAGAAGAAGAAGAAGAAGAAGAAGAAGAAGAAGAAGAAGAAGAAGAAGAAGAAGAAGAAGAAGAAGAAGAAGAAGAAGAAGAAGAAGAAGAAGAAGAAGAAGAAGAAGAAGAAGAAGAAGAAGAAGAAGAAGAAGAAGAAGAAGAAGAAGAAGAAGAAGAAGAAGAAGAAGAAGAAGAAGAAGAAGAAGAAGAAGAAGAAGAAGAAGAAGAAGAAGAAGAAGAAGAAGAAGAAGAAGAAGGTCAAGAACGTTCTGCTCTGAAAACAGAGAACATTCGCCTTAAAAATGAAAATGAACTTCTTAAAACAAATTTATTAAATTTCATTAAAGCTACTGAAGCCTTTCATAAAATTATGGGATCTCAAATAGGAATCTTTGATAAAGTTGGCCTTGGTTTCAATCAAACTCAAAAAACAAAACGGTATGAAAATTTCTTTGTCCCAGAAAGAAAGGAAGAAAGATGCAAAACTAGATGCTCATACTGTAAAAAACTTGGACATCTGAAATTTGCTTGCTATTTTAGAAAAAGAGATGAAAAGTTTGAAAGTAAAAAGGTGATTAAGAGAGGAGATCATTTTGTCAAACCAGTTTTGAAAAAACTGCAAAAAAGAGAACATTCTCTAGACTGCTTTCAAAATGGAGAAAGTTCCAGAATGAAAGTTGAACTTTCTCCAGAAAAACCAGAAAAAGGAGAACGATCTGCAAATGTTTTCAAACCAAGTTCAAAATCTTCTAAAACCCAGATTATTAAATCATTTTTGAAATCAACAAGTAAATATTCAGTTGGTTTAAAAAACAATCAAAAAGGGACGATATATTATCTTAAGAAGAAAGAAAATTTCAAAACTAACTCTCAAGGATCCAAAACAAAGTGGGTACCTAAGGCTGAAATAATATCGAATGCAGGTTGGATTTCCAAATATAAAGAGAAAGCCTTGGTTCTTGGACAATGGTTGTTCAAGACACATGACAGGAGATAAAAACTACTTTATAACATTCATCAAGAAGGATGGAGGATCGGTTACTTTTGGAAATAACAACCAAGCTCAGATTAAATGTAACAGAACCATTGGTAAGACAAACTGTGCTCAGATAACTGATGTTCAATATGTGAAAGGTTTAAAACACAGTTTGTTAAGCATAAGTCAGCTATGTGACAATGGATGTGAAGTCATTTTCAAACCAAAGGTATGTGAAATTAGAAAAACTAAAACTGGAGAAATTCTATTTTCTGGAAATCGAAAGAAAAATTTATATGTTTTGTATCTTGAAGAACTACCTGGTGAATCATGTTTTATATAAATCAATAAAGATAAATGGATATGGCATAAAAGAGCTGGGCATATCAGTATGAAAACCATTTCAAAAATCTCAAAATTAGATCTTGTTAGAGGATTACCCCAACTTAACTTTGAAAAAGATAAAATATGTGAAGCATGTGCAAAAGGAAAACAAGTCAAAAGTAGTTTTTATTCAAAAGACTTTGTAACAACAAACATAACTCTTGAACTACTTCACATAGATCTTTTTGGGCCAGTTAAAACAACAAGTCTAGGAGGAATGAAATATAATTTTATTATTGTTGATGACTTTTCAAGATTTACCTGGGTTCTGTTTTTGAAACAAAAGGATGATGCATTTGAAGCATTTAAAATATTTTGCAAAAAAGTTCAAAATAAAAAAGAATCCAACATCATTTTTGTAAGAAGTGATCATGGAAGAGAATTTATAAATGCTTATTTTAAAACCTTTTTTGATGAACTTGACATGTCTCATAATCTTTTATGTGCAAGACCTCCACAACAAAATGGAGTTGTTGAACGGAAAAATAGAACACTACAAGAAATGGCAAGAACCATTTTAGAAGAGTCAAATGTTGAAAGATATTTTTGGGCTGAAGCTGTGAACACATCTTGCTATATTCTAAACCATGTATCCATAAGAAATATCATCAACAAAACCCCATATGAAATTTGGAAAAATAGAAAACCAAACATCTCTTACTTTCATATCTTTGGTTGTTACTGTTACATTTTAAACAACAAAGATCTCATTGGAAAATTTGATGCAAAATCGGATAAAGCAATCTTTCTTGGTTACTCAACTTATTCTAAAGGATATAGAGTGTTTAATTTAAGAACTAATGTTGTAGAAATAAGTATGCACATACTATTTGATGAGTTTGATGACTTAGATATAAGTAAAAAAGATGAGAAAGAGGAAACTCCAATCGAAATACAGCAGCAAAACAGTTTGCAAAAAACAGAGATTGATAAATAATCTCTGTTTCATTCTCCACCAAAAAGCTGGAGAACGACTGAAGATCATCCTCAAACCCGAATCACTGGAGACACGACTGATGGGATTAGAACAAGAAAATCATTCAAGAATGATGAGAACAACATGGTAATAATATCTCAGATCAAACCAAAATCAATCAAAGAAGCCATTATTGATCAATCTTGGATAAAAGCCATGATGGAAGAACTGTTGCAGTTTGGGAAAAATGTAGTCTGGACCCTGGTACCTGATCCATTAGATCAAACAATTATTAGTACACGATGGGTTTTCAGAAACAAACTAGATGAAGAAGGTAAGGTTATCAGGAACAAAGCAAGATTAGTAGCTCAAGGTTACAATCAACAAGAAGGTATAGATTATGATGAAACCTTTGCTCCAGTTGCAAGGTTAGAAGCTATTCGTATACTTCTTGCATATGCATCTCATAAACTTATTAAATTTTTTCAAATGGATGTTAAAAGTGCATTTTTAAATGGATTCTTAAATGAACAAGTCTATGTAAAACAGCCCCCAGGTTTTGAAAATCAATCAAAACCAAATCATGTTTTCAAACTCACCAAAGCTCTATATGGTATAAAGCAAGCAGCAAGAGCATGGTATGAACGATTAAGTTCATTCTTAATAAAAAATGGATTCTTGAGAGGAAAAAATGATACTACATTATTTAAGAAAATAGAAGAGAATGACTTACTCATTGTTCAAGTATATGTTGATGATATCATTTTCGGATCAACAAATGAACAAATGTGTGAAGGTTTTTCGAAACTTATTCAAAGTGAATTTGAAATGAGCATGATGAGAGAATTAAGGTACTTTCTTGGTTTGCATATTAAACTATCAGAAAACGACATTTTTATTTGTCAAGAAAAGTACATTAAAGATTTGTTGGTCAAATACAAGATGAATGAATCAAAAATCATGACCACTCCCATGCATCCATCTTCTTCTTTAGAGAAAGATGAAAATGGCAACTCTGTTTCTGAAAAGGAATATCAAGAAATGATTGGCTCTTTGCTTTATCTAATTGCTAGTAGGCCTGATATAGTACTCGCAGTAGGATTATGCGCTCGATTTCAATCAGCACCAAAAGAATCCCATTTAACAGCAGTAAAACGTATATTTAGATATCTTGTTGGAACCACTAATCTTGGTATTTGGTATAGAAAGGGTTCGCATTTTGATCTTATAGCATATTGTGATGTTGATTACGCCGGAGATAAAATTGAAAGAAAAAGCACAAGTGGAGCATGTCAGTTTTTAGGTGAAGCATTAATCAGCTGGTCTTGCAGAAAACAGAACACTATAGCCTTGTCAACAACTGAGGTTGAATATTTTTCAGCAGCAAACTGTTGTTCACAAGTTCTATGGATTAAAAATCAACTCCAAGACTACTCAGTAAGTTATTCCAGTATTCCAATTTATTGTGATAATACAAGTGCTATAAATTTGTCTAAAAATCCAATACAACACTCTAGATCAAAACATATTGAAATAAAACATCATTTCATTCGTGATCATGTCAATAAGAAAGATATTGAATTAATCTTTGTTGATACTCAAAATCAACTTGCTGACATCTTTACAAAGCCTCTTGTCGAAGATAGTTTTAATTTAATTAAAGAAAAACTGAAAATCACAAAAAATCTAGAGAATTCTGGTTAAATTCTACTTCTGCAGAAAACAGAGAATGTTTATCAATCTCCGTTTTTCCATACATCAGTCTCCGTTTTGTCAACCAACATTCTCTTCTGAGTCATAACTTTCCCTCTCAAACCAAAAAGGGAAATCTTGGCATTTAATACATGTGTCTCTTTGTCTGCAAATAGAGTACTGACACAAGCTACTGTAGCCCCCAAAAATTCTTTCCTCCTTCCCAAGGTTCAAAATAATCATTATCTCTATCTCTCATCAAATCAAGAAATTTGTGTACATCTCAACCACTTCAACTTCTTTTTCCCCAAAACCAGTAACAGTTCTCACCGTCCTTCTTCTCCAACTCCCTCTCACTCAAATTCTTTACGAACAAAGAAAAATGGCGCGCACAAAACAATCTGCAAGAAAGAATGCTTATTCCTGTTCACCATCCTCGTCATCTCCATCATCTGCCTCTATTCAACGATCACCATCTCCACCACCACGACGAACACCACCACTCCCTTCCTCCGATTCTACATCCTCTGACTATCTGTCTTCTTCCCCAAAAAACAACTCAAATGTTTTCAATCCAAATCCCTTGTCTTCCCACCACTTTACACATGCCCTACGCCAAATCTTGCTCAAGTTCCCCTGCATTTAAGAAAACCAACCATTTCCAAAAGACGTTCTATGAGGGTACAATCTGGAATTGGAACCTCAAAAGCCTCTAACCCAAAATCATTTTACTTCATCATCTCAGATTCAAAGACTGATGATTCCTCTAATACTCCCCTTCCAACACAAGTAAAGGCACAAACAAAATCCATCTCTCCCAAACCTACTACAAAATCAAAACCCTATTTCTCCTCTGAACCCTCACAATCAACTCCTCCAAATCAGAAAAGGAGATTGATAAATGAGATTACCTCCCCACTTCCTAAACAAAATCGCATCCTTCTCTCAATCAAATTCAAAATCCCATCCTATGAAAACGAAAACCACCATGACCATCGCCCAATTTCTTGCTCACAGAAAACTCTGAAATCCTCAAACGAGAAAAATGCTTGCTCCAAAACAAAACCTAAAACTCACTAAATCCATCTCTCCAGAATATTCTCCATCTCCCACATGTTCACCAGCCCCAAATCAAGAACATTCTCCAGATCTTACTCCACCATCTCTCTCACAACAAGAACATTCTCTACATCAATAACGGTATCCCACTCACCAAATCTCTCATTCAGAAACTTCTCAAAATCCACAAACTTCTCCAAATCGTATTCCACCATCATCAACAAAAAAGAAACATTCTCCCACTCCAGAAAGTTCATCTTCATCCACTTCTGATACATCTGAACCATCTCCAACTACCAAAAATACCAAACCAAATACACTACCTCTATTTTCCCCCAAAAACTCCAAACTTTTCAAAGATAAATGGGCTCAACGCCCAATTGGAATTGGTCGAGTTTTTGTCTTTGACAAACTCATTGTTGACGGTAATGTTGTTCAGCATCACACTGATGCTCTTGGCTGGACTTCATTCTTACAAACATCTGAGTGTTATTACCCTGATGTTGTCCGAGCATTCTACTACAATGCAAAAACCTTTTCTGATAAATCCCTTATCATATCCACGATTAAGGGAATTGAGATCCGCCTAACCCCAGACATCTTGGCCTCTATTCTTCAACTACCAACAGAAGGACCATCTGCGTTTGGCAACCAGTGGTATTCAGCTCTAAAACTGAAAGAGACTGAAGTCCTTTCTGATTTGTTTCAAGAAGGTTCCACCCGCTACCTTTCAACATACCTCAAACCTCTCCCAAAGGTTGTTAACAACATGTGCCAACATACTCTCATCCCTCACTGTGGGAGTCACGAGTACGTCTCTGCCAACGACGCCTTACTCATATATCATCTCCTCAACTATAAGTATCTCAACCTTCCTCATGTGATCATCCAACACATGATTTGCGCTGCTACCAAAGACTATAAGAAAAATACCGTTCCTTATGGAATGATATTGACTAAAGTCTTTAGGCATTTTGGAGTTTCCCTCTCATCTGAAAAATCCCTAATCAAAATCTCAAAAAATTTCACCAAACATCTGTCCCATATGCGCAAAACACTTTCTGCCCAGCCTACACCAACAACATCTTACTTTCCAACATCATTAAAAAGAAAATGATCTGCACGACAAAGGACTGCCACAGTCCCCATTCCCTTCTACCTTCATCATCTGACCATTCACAGGATGCACTACCCAATCCTGCTCAAGAACGTTCTCCATCAACCTAAGAACGTTTTCCATCAAAAAATCAAAATCCTTCAACAGACATTCTCTCATTTTCTCAAATCCTTCACTCTCCACCTCATAATTTTGGAACATTGCTGCCCAATCCAAACATGAGCACTATGTCCCCACTTTTTATTTCACCACAAAAAACAAGCTCCTCAGTTTTTGGCATTAGCCAATTTTTAAATTTTCCAAACTCTGCTGGCCCATCAAGAATCCATCCACACTACCTGGTTCTCTACCATCCATGGCTACATCTTTTGGCACCGTTCCGTCCATCTTCGGGTCCCCCACCACAATTGTTGCTACCACCACTCAACCAACAACTTACCTTCGTATCCCTCCTCGTTGGACCGAACCTTCAAATTCCGACATCATGACTGCCCTACAAACCATCAGGGCTCGACAACTTCAACATGATCAGGAGACGACTCTGTTGAGAACCTGGCTCACAGAGCAACTTGCTCCAAAATTGGAAATTGCGCCTCCTTCGCTTCATCCTGTTCCTCCTCCTCTTCAGAAGGATCCTCTCTGTCTCTCGCATATTTGCTATTTTTCCTCCTGCCTTTTTGTGTGACAAAGGGGGAGAATTAAGTTAGTTTTTAATCTGTTTTAGAATCTTTTTGTATCTAGGATTCTATGCATATGCTTCAAGGCAATATAATATTATGTATTTCTGTTTAAAAATAAATGAAAACCAGTTTATATCACATGCAAGTTTAAAATTCTGATAAATTACTTACTGCATAAATTGAGGGGGAGCTTTTAAGCTCTTCAATACTTGATATTAGAATCAGAATTAAAATCTAAATTAACATGTTTGTCATCATCAAAAAGGGGGAGATTGTTGAGACAAACTCTATATTTAAAGTTTTGATGAAAATAAACAAAGGTTAATTAAGATAGTTAATTATGATTCTAAAATGTTATGTTAATTTAATTTGTGCTTTTGAGTGAATTTAATTAAAGAACATAATCAAGCAAAGCAAAGAAAAACAGTTCAAAATTGTAACAAGAACATTCTGGACAAAAACAGAGAATGATCTCCAATTTCAAGAATGATCATCACAACATCTTGACCAAATAATCTCCACCAATTTAACAAAGCCTTTGCCTCTGAATTTTATACCAATATCATCAGTACATGGCAAAGAACAAATAGGATTCATTACAGTATGAGAAGGTTCTCGAATCATTAAAATAAAAGGACTCGAAACAGAGCAGTTGAAACAGTTTGAAACCACTTAAATCAAACTGTCAAGAAAGCTCGATCAACCTTGATATATGTTAAGACATTACAAAGACATCATGAAAGATCAAAACAGAAACTCCTGATTGGTCATCAAATCTCCAGAAATATCAAATTGACAGATGAAGATTGATAATCAATCTCCGTTTTCTGCATAATTACAGTAGTGTGCTGTTTACTTCTGCAATGGCTTATAATCTTTCTCCAAACTATTTTGGCTAGATTCAAGGCTCCAGATCAAAGCTGTAGCATTAAAGATTAAGTGAGAAGCTTCAAAGGCCCTTAAACTAGAAGACAAAACTGATTAAGCAAGGCTGTAACAGACTTAGTCAAATCAGTTTCAAATTATTCAAAGGTTGGATTATTTTTATTCTCATATATTGGTTTTGGTCAAAAGTAACACAGCACTACCAACAGCTATTTTTTACCCTTATTAATTGCTTCTAAACGCCTATAAAAGGAAGGCCAATATCCAGAAATTAAGTAAGAAATTCAAGTGCTGTCAATTCCCATAATCATTCACACTCACATACTTGAAGTTCTCAATTTTCACAAAGAAGAAGCAGTTCTAAATTCCAACATCAGATTGCGTGATTACTACTGATTTCTTTATAAAGAATTGAATCTCATACAAGAGTTGAGACATCTCAGATTCTATCAAAAAACAATCTTATTGTAAAAACTCAAACTATAAGAGTTTTATTATAGTTTGTTTAGATTGTATTAAATCCTATCAAAGTTAGATAGGTGTTGCATTTACTTTCTGGGTGGAAAGTAATAGAGATTGAAACAGATCAAGGTTGATCTAAACTAGATGCTGTAAAATCAAGAAGGTTCTTTGTTTTAAACACTTAGTGGAAAATCTCACAGTGTGAGGACTGGACGTAGCCCGAGTTAGGTGAATCAGGATATATCTTTGTGTGGTATTATCTATCTTATCTCTTTATTTATTAAGCTTGATTGATTAACTAAGATAAAACATAAACTGATTTTTTGTTTTGTAAGATAACCAAGAACGTTCTCCGTTTTATAATAAAAACCAAGAACGTTCTTCGTTTTCTTTTTTCTTAACCAAGATCATTCTTGAGTTAAAACTTGAGTTTATTTCAGGAATTTTTAACTAGATATATTTACAATTCAACGTGACACCCTAAACCCCAAAATAATATATATATATATATATATATATATATATATATATATATATATATAATAAATTATATCATGTTCCTATAAAATTTGCAGCGGATAAATAAAAATCTATTTCCAAGAAAATAAAAACTTTTATTTCTAATTAGCATATCACGTTTCTTAAAAATAAAAAGAACACTTTAAACTTATTTTCTCCATTAAAACAGTGCAATCTCGATAAGCTTGATTTAAGTTTAATCACTTGATTTAATTTTAAAAACTTACTAGTACTTCTAAGATTTTCATACAAAAATTTGTTTCTAATTAAATAAGTAAAATACAAATTAAAACACTTATTCCCAGTATCACCTATCAGAGCTGGGTTCCTCCAAACTTGAACTTCAAGACTCATTAACCTGTAATAACTGCGATATCGCAAACGCATGGATAAGCCAGTCAAACACAAACAACGAAGGAGGCGAGTTTCGAAATCATGATGATAGTATAATACAAGCAAGAAGAACACGGAAACAATCATAATAGAACCGTATTATTACACAAACATTCCATCAAGAAATAATCACATTAAAAAGTCAAAATCACTCAAGGAAAATCAATAAATTTCACTATAACATCAAATCATCTAAGAGAAATTATCACCACACACGATACATATTAATCACAACAAAACAGTCACAATAAAATGCAATGCTAAGCATGAGCTTAGACTCTACTTCACAATGTGGTGCCATTCTAACTCTGAAGTACTTGGTTAGGAGGCTTGATATTATGCCACCATCTCGGTCGACGGACAATTCAAATAGGTCATGTCCTCATAGATTCCCTAAACTCAACCCGAGACACATATACGTGACAGTCGAGGTAAACATGTGTTGCATGGTAGCTCCCGACATTTGGAGTGCTACCTCCAAGTCACCTAGGAATTCCCCACCCGAATACCTCCAAGGTCTAACAATCTTGCCTTAAGGCTCGACAGTAGACCGCCACGATCAGGCTCATTCAGTTGTACTTCTCCAGAATCACTAGGCTTGTCAGGCCCTACCTATATGATGACAAAATAATCTTCACTTCACAAATTCTCAATATTTATTTTCTCCCCTCGTTGGCCTATGATACTCTATTAAGACCTTCATCTCAAACACAAATTGGAATCACAAATATTTTACCAACTATGGAGTTACTTCAATATTCTCATCACAAATTCACAACATCACTATCATTAACTATATCTCATCACATAAACTCATCACAAATTTATAGCATCACTATCATCTCATACATCATCACATAGGCTTGTCACAAATTTATAACATCATTATTATTAATTATACATCATCATAATCACATAAACGTATCAAAATGAATTCACTTTTTATCATTACATCACATAAACACGTCTAATCAAACATATACATAAAATTCATTCGACATCCAATATCACAATAATATCAAATATCTCACATTTAATAAAAATATATCTAACATCACAATAATATCAAATACCATATTTTTAACGAAGTTAAATCAATCAACACCTTATAAATATTTCTATTCCATATTTTAATCTCATAATTCTCATATTTTTATATTAATTAATTTATCACTGAAAGGGCAACTACCGTACGTAGCGAGTCCCGAATGAATCGTTGGGAAATACAGTTTTCCCATTCATCTCACATTATATTATACTCATGAATTCAAACGTTTTCTCACCCCTTACCTTATTTCGACGCTTTCACACACGAATACGATTCCACAAGCAAGCAGCCTTTGTTCATTGACTCTTTGTCCTTCATTCAATCTAACTCGACAATTTATGGGTAAACATTAAAAATAAATTATGAGAAGATATTCTAAAAAGCTAAATTCGAAATTCGGTCAAGGAGAATTACCATAAATCAGAAAACCAATCAGTTGACCCATGAAATACATTTTAATCTTTATTTGACATTTAATATTAGTCAAATAAAATAAATATTAGTCAAATGAAATAAATATTAAAATACATATTAAGTGTACATTTAATATTAGTCAAATAAAATAAATATTAGTCAAATGAAATAAATATTAAAATACATATTAAGTGTACATTTAATATTAGTCAAATAAAATAAATATTAGTCAAATGAAATAAATATTAAAATACATATTAAGTGTACATTTAATATTAGTCAAATAAAATAAATATTAGTCAAATGAAATAAATATTAAAATACATATTAAGTGTACATTTAATATTAGTCAAATAAAATAAATAATTAAAATAGGATATATTTAGACATAATTAAATGTACATTTAATATTATTCAAATACAAAAAAAATATCTTATTAATTATCAACTCACATATACAGATAAAATCGTTTAAATGTTATTCTTTAAAATATTTACACTAATATACTATTATTTTTTAGAAAAATATATAAAATAATAAAAATATAACATTATTATTTACATCACGCATGTAGTCAAATATGTATAAAACTAGCACATTGTAGAAAACACACATATAACGAAAATGAATCACAAAATTTATTAACACATATTATAAAATAATTTTAACATCAAGTTAATTATTAAAATTCTATTTAATTAACAAAATATTTTATTATAAAATTTCGGGTGTTACATTCAAACCCCCATTCCATGTAAATCGACATTGCTACTTCAATTTTTTTTGTATATTAGAATTTTACATTGTAAATTTGCAATGTAAACACAAACATTTTTACAAACACAATTGTAAAAAGATGAGGAATTAGACTGAAAATTTACATATGTTTAGGAAAGACAGAGTTATGGGAATAACATATTGATTTGGTTCGTATGTTAGGAGAGGAAAAAAATTTAAATAAAAATAATAATTAATTTGGTTGAGTATTTATAATTTTACTCACAAAATTAAATTCAAACTGATGAATAGCATGTTGATTTGGTTATCTTCAGCCAGGTTGACATTAATAAAAAATAAGATACTTATTCTAAAAATAGTAAATTTTCTTTTTCAAACACTATATTTTAAAAACAATTATGTATACACTATTTTAAACTACAATGAGAAAAATAATATATAAATAATTAAAAATTCCTTAAATACCACACATATTTAAGATAACACTATTGATCACTTAATGATTTTATTCAGATATCGGTGGTCAATTTTAATTGAAGTGAAATTATACTCAAATTAATAGAGATTGAGTTTTTTTTGAATCGATTCAAATTAAACTCAGATACAAAAAACAAAAAAAGAAATTAATTTAATTTAATTGATTTCGATATTTTTTTTAGTTTACCAGATCATTGGTTTAATTTTTATATTTCTAGACGAAACTTAAAACACTTACAATTGAAACTTAAACTAAAAGATGTACTGTATCTTTTTATTAATATTTTTTATAATTAGTTTTTAGGTTATCTTTATTAAAAAAAAAAAATTATTGGGGACATTGGGATGGTCGCGGCCATCCTATGCCCCAACAAAAAGCTCCGCCTATGTCTATGATATTACCAATTAACAAAGATCATAATTATGAACCTAATGTTCAAACTCAAGAACAGGAACGCGAATATGCTAATTTATAGAGGAGTACTATAGCTACAAATATGTGGATAAATGTTATTTAGGAGGACATAAAATTAGAAACTATTTTGTTGTTGAAAGATTTTAAAAACCGTATCAATTATGTTTTTATTTATTCAAATTTTATAATATATTTATTATATTTTGTCATTCAATATTATAAATTCATTAAATATTTTGAAATCTTGTGTTACAACTTCATTAAAAAGTCTTTTAATATCTTATAAACAACTTTTTAAATCTACATATTCCTACGAATTCTTTTAAAATCTTCAAGAATTTTTTGTCTCAAAACAGTCTTTAAAAATTTCACATTTGAGTCTCACAGAGTAAAAAAGTTCACATTGCTAGTAGGCTCAACAAAGATAACATTTGAGGCTCACAAAATAGAAAAGTTCAATTTCTAGTAGCCACCCAACTAAGGTAACATTTTGTTGGATGGATTCATTCTCCAAGTGAAACAACTAATTTTATTATTATTATTATTATTATTATTATTATTATTATTATTATTATTACTACTACTAAAGGAAAAAAAATTGTGTTTTAATTGGACTAGGCCCATCTTGAGAAACCAAAAAGAAGAAAAAAGATTTGAAACCCCTTAATTGGAAAGTATTAGTGGTGCACATAGAAACAGGGAGGTAGCGAAGAAGGAAAAGAAAATCGGGAGAGGAAACAAAAAAGCTTGGTTCAAGTGCGAATTTGTAGTAAACTATTTTTGTTTGATCTATATTTTAGTATATTGTTTCTACCACTAAATTTTTTCTTTTAGTAGTTTTACTTTCTTTGAGAATTAGTTTGGAATATCCATTTTAGTGAAAAATTGTTTGTTATTTTTTTATTTGTTTGGTTTCCACCATTTGGTGATGACTATTGTTGATTGATGTTCCATAGTATTATTAGTAAGACTCTGGTGTACCTATTAATCATTATAGTGGAAGGTTTTACTGGATTAAGTCCCATATTTTTATTTTCTCAATTCAAGGGAAGTTTTTCACATTAAAAATTGTGTTTGTCTTGTATTTAATTTTTTGTCAACTATTGTTGCTTTGTGGAGTTATATTTTCTATTTGGTGATTTATCTGCACAGGTGGGAAAAAATATTTCGCATTATTGATATAGTTATATTTGTTTTTTCCCAACAAAGTGGTGCCTAGGGCTCGGTTGGTTTGGTTTGTGCATTTAAATGGAGGAGGAAAAGAAAGTTTCAAATATGATTAAGCTCAACTCTTCTAATTACACACTTTGGAAGACTCCCATGGAAAATATGCTATATAGTAAAGATTTTTATGATCCTATTGAGAGTGACACTGTTAAATCCAAAGATAAATCTAACGCTGATTGGAAGAAGATGAACAAATAAGCAGTGGCCTTGATCACACAGTGGTTGGATCTGAGTGTATATCTACATGTTGAAATTAAAATAGATGATAACAAAATGTGGGAGAAATTAAAATAGTTGGATGAACAAAAGAATGTGCAAAATAAAGTATTCTTGATTCGAAAGCTGGTGAATATGAAATACAAGGATGAGGATTCAATGGCAGAGCATATGAGTATTTTGCAAAATACAATGAATCAGTTAATAGCGACATATATTAAATAAAATGTTGAGTTGCAAGAGTTGTTATTGTTAAGTTCATTGCATGATAATTGGGAAATCCTTGTTGTGACATTGATCAATTCAGCTCCATGTGGAAAGTTGAAAATGTCAATAGTTAAAGAGAGCGTGTTGAATGAAGAAACTCGAAGAAAGCAACATGGTTTGATCGGTTCTTCCTCAAAGTCAGAAGCACTAGTTATAAAGTCACGGGGAATAAGTCAATCTAGACACTTCCATAGACGCAATAACTCTGAAAGTTGTAGCAAATCAAGAAGCAAGTCGATGACTAGAAAAAAAGTGATATGCTACAATTGTGGGAAAAAATGCCACATAAAAGAAATTGCAGGTTCTTTAAGAAAAATCAATCAAAAAAAAGAGATGAAGACAAAGAGAAGAAAAGAGATGAAGACAAAGACAAAGACAAAGAGATACAATAATTGTTGCATCTGTTAGTGATGTCTACATTGTTTGTGATGATAATTCCATAAACCTTGCATGTTAGGATTCAACTTGGATTATTTATTCAGGTGCCTCATATCATGTTACTCTTAGGCGTGATTTCTTCTCATCTTATAGTGTTGGTGATTTTGGCATGGTAAAAATGGGAGATAAATGAGTATGTAAAATTATTGGTATGTGGGATGTTTGTGTTGAAATTGAGATCGGTTGTAAGCTTCAATTGAAGAATGTTAAGACATGTTTCTGATATTCGTCTCAATTTGATTTCGATGAAAGTCTTGGATATTGAGGGTTATCACACTTACTTTGGTGATAGTGGTATATGTAAAATCACCAAAGGATCTCTAGTGGCTTCAAATGAGCAAAATTCATCTTCTCTCTATAGGATACCTATGAAGCTATGCAAGGAAGAAGTGAATGCAACTGAAGACCCTTTTTTGATTTATGGCATATGTGCCTTGGTCACATGAGTGAGAAAAGACTCAACATACTTGCAAAGAAAAGTTTTCTTCTTGTGAAAGGTACGTATCTAAAAACTTGCATTCATCGTATGATATTTTCAATAGATTCATAGATCCTTAGGATGTTAAGCCTTTGGATCAATTTGGTCAAACTCGAGAGTTTAGGTGAATTTGTGTAGCTTATGTAAAATTGACACGTAGACTTGAGTCATAAACTTGTAAGAGTTTACCCAATATTAAAATAACATATATATGACATATATAGATGATATAATATCATTAAAATAATAATAATTCAACATTTCATCTCCATAATAAATAAATAAATATTTTTAAATAGAAAAATATTTATGATAGACCAAAATAAAATAGTAGAAAAATAAAAAATTCATATCGAGACATAATATTTGTCCCTAAAAACAACACAAAGAACATAAGTTTACTTTTCAAAACCAATATATATTGCAACACATACAAAATTAAATCGAATACTGTTCAAAATTGGACCAAATTTTACATTTTAAGATAAATTAATATAGAATCGTAAACTCGTAAAGCACTAGTAAAGTCGAGGGTCTACTAATTTTATCAAAATTTCCTAAAACTTGTAAAAGTTTATCGAAAATAGAGTTTACATGCGAGTTGACTCGTTTTCATGACTTAGAATCGTAGACTCGTAAGAGTTTAAGAGTTAACTTGAGGGTTTTACAGCTCCTTATAATGTTAAGCCTTTGGATTCTTGTCCCTCTTAGGATGTTAAATCCAATGGAACAACCAATTTTTTTCAAAGATGTTAAGACTTTCAAAACAAGGGTGAATTGCAAGTAACTATCATAATAATGATGCATAGACAAAAACTGATTATCAAATATGACAAGCAAAAGAAAACATTCAAATATAACAAGCACATTGATAAACTGAATTGTTACTCACTGATCAAAGTTTAAAAAGTTACAAAGTTAAACAAAAGTAATAAATGCAAGTAAAAATAAAGGGATCCTCTATGTTAGGGTTGGCTAATTTTGCAAGGATAAGATATAAGGTGTCTTGGATTTGGTTCTAATTTTTTGTTGAATTCTCAATGAAAGCCTTTGTGTTAGCTTCCAATTTGTCAAATTATTCCTTGGTGAGAAATTGTACAAATTGAACAAGAGCAGAAGAAATCACAATAGAAGCATTAGGTACACCAGAAGTTATAGATCTTGATGCACTAGTTGTTGTAGGGACTTCCTAAAGAAGTATTTCAACCTGATGAATTATCAAAGGAAATTGCAATGGTGTTTATAAGACATCCATTGGGATTTCCAAAGGACCAGATCTATAGGAAGATGTAGTCTCTCTCGTTGTTCCTTCAATTGTTGCATTTAACAATCTTACCTTTTATGCTTTCTTTAAATGTAGAACCCAAAGGTAGAAGATCTCTGTATTATTTTGAAAATCCATAGTGATATGCAGTCCTAAGTGTTTCCCATACTCCATGTTGTTTCTAATCCAATTTGCTACAAAGATGAGACATTCATCCAACTAAGCAGAAAAATCAATAGGATCCAAACAATTTAAGTTATTATTCCTAATCCTATTAACTTCGATAATAAATGAAGTAATAAAAAAAATTCAGGCTAGGAAAACCAGAGGTTAAAGATGCTATAAAAAGGTTTACATCAGAGGGAATACGAGAGGTTCAATTAGGTTATGGGGTATAGGGGGAAGGAAAAGATGGTTGGGGAGTAATAGATGTATCATTAGAAGATAATTTAGAGTTTAGATTCTTGATAACCTAATATGCTATTCCAGAGGTAGTGTGGATGGGTTCCATATAAATGGGTGAATTTGGATAAGAAATAGACGAGGAGTGTGAGGTGAGTTCGATTAAGTGTTAGGAGTTTCATAGTTAAGTTGGAGTTGTGCTTTCATGGTTAAGATTTTGGTGGTGTTTGGAAAATCAATGTTTAGGAGATAAGAATTTCTCAAGTAAATTGAAGCTTGACGTCTAGATTCTAACTGTTCTACGAATTCTTCACTTGAGCTTTCAAATGATACTGGTTTGGTAACTTAATTGTTTAGACTAATCTGAGGCAGTAATAAACTTACAAAGCAGAAGTAAAAATAACACATTTGATTTTATCCTAGTTCACCACTAACTTGATAGTTGCATCCATTCCCTTCACACATAAGGATTTATCCACTAATTCAAAACCTTGAATTACAACAACCCCTAACTTTACAAGTCAGTCTTCTCAAAACAAGCTGAACCTCCAAACTTTTTGAAGCAAACAACACTTTGACCCTACAAGTCAAATATTCTCTACAAAACCTGAAACCTACAGATTGTTAGAGGAAAACTAATCACATGACCCTACAAGTCAAGTCTTCTCAACACAACCTAAGATCCACTGATTTCTTGAGGAACACTAAAGCCATTATCGGGTTGGGTTAAAATAAGTTGGAAACTGATTTTGTTTTGCTTCTACTAAGTAGATTTGATACAATGATTTTCCAACACTACAACACTTAGAATATTTTACTTTGAACGAGTGCTTTGCTAGAACTTAAAACCTTAAACCCTGAATACTTAGAAACATTTGACATTGGTTGGAGTTAAAATCTTTTGGAGCCTCATAGCCATTTGAGTTTGTTAGGTTTTATGTATATTGTTGTGCTTTTCGTTCTTCAACTTTGATTGTTATTTATAGGAAAAATTAGGGTTTCAACTTTGTTGCTAAGTTTCTGAATCGTATCTCAAATTCACCTATGTCAACAATGACTTCATTCAATTTTAATTTTGAAATATTTGTTTTGATAATGTGATTGTTAGGCAATCTTTTTTTTCAAGAATTGGATCTTTTCAAATGTCGCTATCGTATCAAATCTTGATTTTTTTTTGAAAACTCTTCATGCAAATCTTTCTTTATACACTCGATTGATAAGAGTGGGAATTAATTCAGGCTTGTTCTTGGACCTTTAGAAATAATGATATGGCTAAGTCCAAAGTATTTTGCGCAATCTATCAGAGCATCTGACTTTCCATCAGATTCATTGAATTTTATCCATTAGAATCATTGACTTGATTGTTCGAGTCAGATGTTGTATACTTTGACTTCTTGGTAGTCAAAGGCAGACACTCGTGACTTAGAATTAGTGGCTTGGGCAAATCACATTTATTGCATTATCAAAGTTAGTGCCACGTCAGAGTGTGTTGCGTATCAAAGACAATACTATAGAAAAACATGCAATCTTTAGAGTCATCGAGAGATATGCTTCAAATGCATGCTTGAACAGTAGCTTTGAACTTTAGAGGCATGCTGAAAGTAGACTTCAAAGACATGCTAAAATTACTGTTTATTAGAGGCATGCTAAAATTATTGTTTATCATAAGCACGTAAACTTTAGAGGGACGTTGAATCTTCATAGGCATACTGGACCTTCAAAGGCAGACATGCAGACTCATCAGAGGCATGCTAACAAGCACAATCTTTAGAGACAGACACACATAATCTTCAGAGGCAACTCTTCAAAGGTAGATGTGCGCACACAACACCACGTTCGTTCACTAGGTTTGATTTTGCTTCGTCTGATTTGTACTTCCTCTAGTCAATTCATGTTGTCACTTTTTCTGGTCATTTCTTCTAGTCGTTTCCTCAAATTTTCTTATTCTTATTGTTGCACACTTAATGAAGCCATTAGTCTAAACAATTGTTCTCGTAAAATACCTTGGTTAACATCAAAACTATACAAGGAATTATTCGAGGGACCAACATGGTTCCAACAATCTTTCTCTTTTAGATGATATGACAAAACTCTATTTTTTATAACAATTTATTTAAATAAAGTAAAAACAACAAACACACATGCATATGTAACAAATTACAATAAAAAAATCATGCAAGACAATTTCAGAATCTGAAAACCGGTAAGAAGGAACTATAACATGACTAAGAGTGTTTTCAAACTGAAGTAGAAACATAAGTGATATCTAGGCTGTATTTTTTTAATCTTTATTTTCATTTTAACAAGGCTTTTTGATGACAAAAACATTTTCTCTTCACTTGTATATTATACCTCCCACAAATTTGTAAACATGAAACAAATCAGATTATATTCAAATAGCAACAGTTCAAATTCAAATGGTTCTCAAAATCTCTTTCTCCCTCTTTTGTCATCAGACAAAAAGAATTGGAATTCGAATTTGTAATTGACTAGAGAGTCAACACTAATTCTGTAGATTGTATTTTTAGAGGAAATAAACAAGACACAAAAACAGGAAACACATACTTGTAAACATGAAACAAATCAGATTATATTCAAATAGCAAAAGTTCAAATTCAAATGGTTCTCAAAATCTCTTTCTCCCTCTTTTGTCATCAGACAAAAAGAATTGAAATTCGAATTTGTAATTGACTAGAGAGTCAGCACTAATTCTGTAGATTGTATTTTTAGAGGAAATAAAAAAGACACAAAAACGTTGAAACACATACTTGTTAAATCTAAATTATTCTAAGCCTGAGTGTTTCTCAAGCAATCTGTGATTTTCAGGTTGTGTTGAGAAGACTTGACTTAGAGGGTCAATGTGTAGTTGCCTTCAACAATATGTGGTTTTTAGGTTGTGTGGAGAAGACTTGAATTGTAAGGTCAAGGTGTTTCTTTGCCTCAAAAAGTATATAGGCGTCAGGTTGTTTTCAGAAGACTAACTTGTAGGGTTAGGTGTTATGTAAATCAAGCATTTGAATTAGTGGTTTAATCCTTCTAAGTGAAGTTATTGGATGTAGCTATTAAGTTGGTGGTGAACCAAGATAAATATGCTTGTGTCACTTTACTCATGAACTCTTTACTTTACTATTGCCCCTGATTACTTATGCTTGATTACTACTGCCTTTATTTTATATAAAATCACCAAACCCGAACCAATTGTTGAATAAATCATTCAAAAGAGCCCAACTTAGGAAAACAAAATTCAACCCACTTTCTCGTGTTTACACCTTCAATTTCAACCTAGAATTAGAGGTCGTTTAGGACATTCTAGTTAAAGAGTTTTAGAGGTTCGTCGATGCAAACTCAGACGGTGAAGTATCAAACACTCTGTTAGGCCTCATTATCAAGTTCATAGAGGTGCATAAACACAGGAAATGGGTTGATATATACAAATTGCTTATGACCCACTAAAGCCATTATCTGGCTGGGTTACAATGAGTTGGAAACTATTTTGATTTTGATTTTGCTAAGTATATTTGATGCAATGATTTTACCACACTACAACACTAAGAATATTTTACTTTGAACTAGTGGTTTGTTAGAACTTAAAACCTTAAACTCTGAATTCTTAGAAAAATTTGATCTCTTGAGGATTTTCTAAATTAAATTTTTTTTTCTTCGGATTTATAAGTTTGTTGTTCTACTTTATTCTTTAGCGTTGATCCACTATTTTTAGATGAAATTAGGGTTTGTGATTTTTCTGTTGAGTTTCGGAATCGTATCTCAAATTCACCTTGGTCAACAAAGATTTCCTTCAATTTTAATTATGAAAGATATGTTTTAATAATGTGACTGTTAGGCAATCTTTTCTTTCCAAAATAGATATTTTCAAATGTTGCTATCGTATCAAATCTGGATTTTGTTAGAAAACTCTTCATGCGAATATTCATTCATACGTTTGATTGATTGGAGTGAGAATAGATTCGGGCATGAGCTTGGACTTCTAGGAATTCTGATTCAACTAAGTTCAATTCATTATTTTGCTCAATCTATCAGAGCCTTTGACTTTCTATCAAAGTCGTTGACTTTTCTCCCTCAGAACGATTGACTTGATTGTTGGAGTCAGGTGTTGTATTGCTTCAACAATTCCGTCAAAAGGCAAACTACATGACTTAGAATTAGTGGCTTGGGAAAATTACATTTGATGCATTATTATAGTTAGTGCAAGTTCAGAGTGTGTTGCGTGTTAGAGGCAAAACTCTGGAACGTGTTGCAGTCATCAGAGTCAATGGAATATATGCTTCAAATGTAGGCTTAAACAATAACTTCAAACTTCAGGGGCATGTTAAAGTTATTTCTCATCAGAGGCTTGCTAAAATCACGTTCATCAGTTCAAAGGAACACTAAAATTACTATTGATACAATCTTGTTGATACGATCTTGATCGTATCTTCTTCAAATCTTGATCATATCTTCTTTTCAACTTGGTCAAAGATTTTCTTCAATTATAAATCTGAATAAAATTTTATTGTAGATTGTCTTTGAAAACACAAATCTTTTTTCATACTCTTGCTTGACTTGAGCAAGAATGGATTCAGGTTGTTCTTGGATCTTCAAAAGTTTTTGATTCGGCTAAGTCTTCTTTTCATACTTAATTCTTTCAATTTCAGTCGTTGACTTTTCATCAAAGGCATTGACTTTCTTGTTGGAGTGAGATGATGTGTTTATTGAAAAATGATAGTCATAGGCAGAATTGCATGACTTAGAGTTAGTGTCGTTGGGCAAATCACCTTGTTGAAATTTCAGAGTCAGTGAAACGTTAGAGGCTTGATATGACCCCTTAAGAGGCATGCAAAGTTTCTATACATCAGAGACATGCAAGGGCTTTAGAGGCATGGTTCAAATGCAGTCTATAGACTTAGTTTCAGAGCCATTCTTTAGAAGTAGTCTTTAGAGGCTGAAACATATACTTTGTGTTCCTCTATCTCATCCTGTAGTCTCTTCCTCTGGTATCTTCCTTTTATGTTCTTCTTCCAATTTTTGCATACTTAATAAAGCCATTAATCCAAATTTATTGTTTTCATAAAATACTTTTGTTAACATCAAAACTATTAGTGGAAAATCAACTTGGTTCAAAAAGTCTTCCCTTTTTTATGATGACAAAATTGTATTTTTTATAACAATTTTTCTTTTGTTACTTGACTCCCCCTAACTTAAGACTCCCCTTAAGTCCAAATAATTATTTCATTATCTCCCCACATTATTGTTCTCAAATATATTTCTCCCCTTTTAGTCACCAAACAAAAAGACTTATAAGTTAAACTTTTTTTTTTTTGTATTTGCCCTATTTTTTAAATAGAATGAATAGAACATAAAACATAGCATAATATGAATAGAACATAAATTTGATCCTAGTATGAATATAAAGTACTCTAAGTTGGGCACAACATCATTCAGGTATAAAGGTAAGGTTTATTTTTCCTACGAAGTCAAATCTATCTCCAGCTAGTGGTTTGGTCAATATGTTAGCCTATTGGTGTTTAGTGTCTAAAATTGGATATTTAGTACTCCTTTTTGAACAAAGTCCCTAATAAAATGATGTTTGATTTCTATGTGTTTGGCTCTAGAATGTAGGATTGGGTTCTTGGTTAGGAAAATGGCAGAAGTTTTGTCACAAAATATAGGAATGTTATTCTCAAGAATCCTGTAATCTTCCAATTGATGTCTCATCCATAGAAATTGAGAACTGCAACCAACTGTTGAAATGTACTCGACCTCTACTATTGACATTGCAATTGTGTTTTGTATCTTACCTGACCATGAGATTAGGTTTTCACCAAGAAATGTGCGGTTTCTACTTGTGTTTTTTTCTCCCAAATTTGTTTCCAGCATAATCTTCACAATAGCCACTTAATTTGTACTTAGTAGATTTCTTGTAGAACAAACTAAGGTTGGTAGTACTTTTTAAGTATCTAAAGATCCTCTTAACAGCAGTTAAATGAGATTCCCTTAGATCAACCTAAAATATTGCACACACACACATTAAGTAGTGATCCAATAAGTAGTGATCCAATAATTCCTCTATATGTTTTCTAGTCAACCTTCTCGTCTGATTTATCCTTGAGAAGCTCTTTTGTATATTTGGTTTGATGAATGTATATACCTTTTTGACTTTGCTGAATTTGTATCCCTAAGAAAAACTTAAGCTCTTCTATCATACTCATTTGAAATTCAAGTTGCATCAACTTAGCAAATTCTTGACAAATAGTGCCATTAGGAGATCCAAAAATAACGTCATCAACATAAATTTGAATGATAAGAATGTCATCTCCTATTGATATTCTAAACAGGGTGTTGTCTACTTGTCTTCTTTCAAAATTGTTTTTAAACAAGAAGTTACTTACTCTATCATACCATGCCCTAGGTGTTTGTTTTTAGACCATACAATGATTTTCTAAGTTTAAATACATGGTTTGAAAACTCAGAAATTTCAAAATCTAGGGGTTGCTTAACATAGAATTCTTCACTTATATACCCATTTAGAAACGCACTTTTAACATCCATTTGAAATAATGTGATGTTATTATAAAAAGAAAATGAGAGTTGGATACGAATAGCTTCTAACCTAGCAACTAAAGAAAATGTCTCAGTGTAATCAATGCATTCTTGCTTAGTATAGCCATGTGCAACAAGTGTTGCCTTGTTTATGACCACTTCTCTTTGGCCTAGGTACTAGATCTCAAACATCATTCCTTTTAAAATCATTTAACTCTTCTTACATTGCAAAGATCCATCAGTCATCTGCCAGTGTTTCATCAACAAATGTAGGTTCAATTGATGATAGTAGACCAAACAAAGTGGTTTCGTTTAGTGATGATTTGGTCTTCAAATGATTTGTTTGCATTTCCATTGATTACAGTTTTAGGATGGGATGACTTGTATTTCTATCAAGATCTCCCTTATGACTTATCTTAACTTCTTTTGACTTGGTCATATTCAATGTTTGATGATTTATCATCTTCTTTTGGGGTAGAGACTAAAGTCTTAGGGGTAAATGAGTTATTTTCAATTTTGTTGCTAAGCTTAGGTGGATCACTAACTAGTTGAAGTTTATTTAGTTTTAAGATCAATCTAAGGTTTGCATGACCTAACCTTTTGTGCCAAATTAATTTTTCTTCATTTACTTTTGTGTTATTTTTCCTATGACCTGTAAAGAGTCCAGATCCATCCTTTTGGCTAATTGTCTTGAATGTTTTTTTGATTAAATATAATATCATAATTATTATCATTTAATTGACTAATACTTAATAAATTATGTTTAAGACCTTTAAAAGACAAAACATCTTTAATAGAAGGAGAAGTGACATTAGTAATTGTGCCTTGCCTCATGATCTGGCCTTTCTACTTTCCTCCAAAAGTTAGTGTGCCTCACTTAGTCAATGTTAGGTCTAGAAACAGAGAATTTTCTCTTGTCATATGTCACGAGTATCCACTGTCCAGGTACCATGATTGATGTTTTAACTTGGCTGCTGAGAACATTTGCAATATAGGAAATTTTGTTCTTAGGTACCCAAATTTGGTTGGGTTATGGTATGTTAGTCTTGAAAGGTTTCTTGTCTTTTCTTGTATTTAATATGGGATAAGATAATTTAGAGTGACCTTTCTTAGAGCAAATAATACACAAAGTATCAGAAGTAATAAGTTTATGTTTAGTTATTGTTTCTTCAAATCCTAGACCTCTTTTACAATTTCTACTAACTCCATAAATCATATAAGCATACTTGCTTCTTTCCATTCTATTAGTTAGAAATTCTTGGAATACTTCTTCATATTTATCAGAATTACATTTGACATTTTCTAAAGATTTTGAAATAAGAGTATTTTTCAAGGTTCTATCCTCATATTTAATCTCAACACTTTAAATTTTTAAGGCATTGAATTCTTTAGTTAAGTTTGCATTTACATTCCTAAGTCCTTTAAATTTTAGATACAACTTGTGATTTTTATTTAAGAAATCATTATTGATATTAACTAAATCAAGTCGCATTAAGTCAAAAATATCTCAATTTCTTCATCAACTGATTCACTTCTAGAGTCTGAATCAATGTCTGTGTTGGATCTAGAGATAGAGTTGGTGTGAGCCATAAGAGCCAAATATGCTTGATCTTCATCATTTGAATTCAGATTTTGATAATCTGAATCACTATCCTCTAATTTTGTTGTTGCCTTCAAAACCTTCATCTGCTTGGATTTCAAGACCAAAGTTGGTTGCTTCTTCTCCGGATCATCCCTTGCAAGCTCAATTTCATGTGATATCAATGAGCTAATCAATTTTTCCAATTTAAGAGTATTGAGATCCTTAGCTTCTTGAATGGTTGTAATATTTGGTCAGCAATAGTAAAACTCTTCTCAAATACCTTTAATCCTAATACTAGAGTTTGGAATCTAGAGAACATTGTTTCAATGTCTTCATCTTCTTCCCTCTTAAACAACACATATGCTATAACTAGGAGGTTGGCCTTAGCTTCTTGAACTTGCTTGAATTCTTCATAAGTCAAAACCAAATTTTTATTTATGATGCATTAAAAATATTTAAATTAATTATTATTTAAGGTGCATTAAAAATATTTAAACTAATTATTATTTTGTTCTATATTTAATTTTAATGTCATATATTTTATTAGTATGTAGAAGCGACCAATGTTGAAAATAGTTGCTCATAGAAAGAAATTGCAACAATTTACTCCACAAGTTCTCTCGCGAATTATATAGACGTGGATGAATTTGTCTAGATTAACCCCACTACAACGGGGTAGTCTGAAGTTGATTGACAACAACCTAATTTCTGCATTTATGGAAAGATGACTCTCAGAAGCCTTGTCATTTCACATGTCATTTGGTGAAATGACAATTACTTTGGATATTGTTGCCAATCTGTTGCGTTCATATTAGGGGTGAGTTCTACAGTTCACCACCTAACCTAGATAGAGTAATGCCATGTAATCTTACCATAACTTTATTATGGGTGCCACCTGAAGAGATATGGGAGGAAACAGAAGAAAAAAAAAAGCAAGGGGTGCGCACTACATATTATGTTGGTTGAACGAGGTCTTCAAATGACAGTGTGCAGCAGAGCAATTTGGTTGTGATGCTAGGGCGTATCTGCTGAATTTGGTAAGGAGTACTATTTTTGCGGATAAAAGTCATACTTTAATTGATGCAAAATACCTCCTCTTATTCATAGATTTGGAAGATACAAATAGATATGCCTGAGGTAGTGTTGCACTCATAGTTCTTTATGCTAGATGTTATGACACCAAACAGTTAGGTGGATATATATCATTGTTGCAGGTATTAAATATTTATGATTATTATTAATTGTAATGATTTTCATTTATTAATTTTTATGTTTATCAGTAATTTATTTATTTTTATTTGGAACAATGTTGGAAATACAAATATTTTTCCACATATTTGTAAAAGAGGTGATCAGGGTTCTGATGTTGAGTGCGTTGCCAAAATAAACAGATGAAGTTATAAACAAGGCAATCAAAAAATCCTTGAGTACAGAGAGATGATTGATGCACTGACACCTACTGATGTCATATGAAGACCGTGGGAGAATCCTAGGGATGTCATTCCTTTAATGATATAATATTATACACTGGCTACCTCCAAGTACACAACACTTTACTAACGTATTTTCCTGAGAAGTGTCTGAGATAATTTGGATACATTCAACATATTCCACCACCCCCACCTCTAGTTTTTTTCTAGATTATCCGATGTAGATGTCGAATGGATGGTATATTTGAGCCATATCACCGAAATTCATCACAGGATACGTCTAGCTACATATCCATCTAAGTGTCAAGATGGATATTTGAAGTGGTTCTACAGAGTATCTCATCCACTTTTAGTTCGATCAAATGGTGTACCCCAAGTTCCACATTTTTAATATTTGCACCGTTGCAGAAGCTTCTAGTGAAGAACCACCTATTTTGCAGCATGTGGGTGATCTTATATAGTGGGGGTTGGATGCATATAATGCTGATCTAAATGATGACATGTATATTTAGTGTTTTAGAGTTTTATATTTAACGTGTCATAACACTAGTTAGTAGTTATTTTCTTTTATTTAGAATGAACAACATTTTTGTAATACTGTCATATCATTAATTCTACTTTTATTTATCATGAACATCGTTAATGTTATTTTAATTTTATTTTATTATATTATATTATATTACATTATTGTTATATCATTAACTTTACTTTTATTTTTTATGAAATATAACGAAAGTAGTAACTAAAATGAATTAATAGCAAGTGTATTTTATATAAGTTTTAAAATATTGTAGTCCATACAAAATCAATCATCGTCTAATGGCATGGCATCTACGAGTTGTGCATTTTGTGTAACACGTGTCATATGACCTAATAAATACCTCCATTGATGTAGACGTTAAGTGTATGCTATTGCCCAAGAAGTTGCCTCCTCGGTGCGATATTGCTTTCAACCTGGTGCAATGTCTGAATTGAAAATTCATCTTTCATCTTTAACTGTAAAATAGATTGAAGATATTATTTATTCAAAATTCATCTTCCATCTTTAATTTTACTATTCAAAAAATAGAAGTATTATTTAAAAAAGTAATATAATTTTACCGAAATCTAATGACTTGCTTCAACAAAACCAATACATAAAATACGATAATTTGTTGTCGATCCTGAATGTGAACCTCTCATAGGAAATAAAGTCATGGAAAATATCTGACCAAATGTGACTAGAATAATATTATATGTTATCGCTATCACATAACTCATATCACGTATGGACATCCATTTATCTAGGGGCTGGATACAAAAACTTGTTATCTTCAAAGAATCTCTGATTTCTCTAATGCGTCGAGGATTGAGATGACTGAGAGAGTTATTTCTTTGATAAATGAGAATGCCTCTTCTTTGATGATTGAGATGGTTGTGAATCAGGATCTTCACAATATGTTGTGTAATGCCTAGTTACGTGGGTATAAAAACTGAGGTAATAATGGAAAAAATTTTCAAAATTATATAAGAGAATAAGGTACTGTAATAAATAATGAATTGTTCGAAAGAAGTAATGTTATGAAATCTCAAAATAAATCCTTACAACTGAAAATTCTTTAATATTTAAAATATCCAAAACTGGGCAATTAATATCTAATCCCAAAATAAGGTACGGTGTAGACACTATGTTTACTTATTCTTGATCTACCAACCTAATTGAAGGAAGTCACTCTTCTCAAGGGAGGTAGGACTTCTCGACTCTCGACATCCCCAACGATCTCAGTATCTGAAAACAACACTTTAATGAGATACTAAATCCCAGTGAATAATACACACAATTTTAAAACAAGTATTGTTCTCAGCCGGAGCGGTAACCGGAAAAAGTCGATCATGGCACCCGCCTTCATCCAAAAATATTCTTTAGAACTATTAATGATATTACTAAGATTTCTCTATAATAACCAACTACTTCCAATAATTAATAAAAACTCATCAGTTAAACTAACGATAATCCACATCTATCATAATCAGATAATTCCAATATACACATTTATTATGCAGAAAATAATCAATCAATTCAATGATGGAGATATACTACTTATGCAAAGTGAGTATTATCTAATCATGTGGAGCACCAGCTCATCCAGTGTTGGGTACAAGACCCATCTGTGTGGAGTTTAAACCTCATCTCTTTGTGAAGTTTAAAACCCATCAATATGTGGGGTCCAAGACCCATCCATGGGGAGTTTAAACCTCATCTCTTTGTGAAGTTTAAAACCCATCAATATGTGGGGTCCAAGACCCCTCCATTAGGAGTTTAAACCTCATCTCTTTGTGAAGTTTAATACTCATCCATGTGGAGTTTAAACCTCATCTCTTTGTGAAGTTTAATACTCATCCATGTGGAGTTTAAACCTCATCTCTTTGTGAAGTTTAATACTCATCCATGTGGAGTTTAAACCTCATCTCTTTGTGAAGTTTAATACTCATCCAGGTGGAGTT
>NC_021160.2:32592274-32623241 GCF_000331145.2 Cicer arietinum | reverse complement strand
TTGAAGCGTTATCCGATAAAAATTCCTTCTTTGTCACTCACCATTAACCGTTATTGCATCCGCAAAATACTTTAGCTACTCTCCCATTCGATATAATTCTATCTTTTGAGAATTTAATTATGTATTATTTTTATTTTTCTTAGTGGCTACTTATAGCTAATTACTTACATGATATCCTAAGTTACAAACCTAATACGTTACAACAACTTAACCTATATTTTCTACCACTTAATTGGGATTGATTGTTAAAATCCAAGCGGTGCAACAATTTAGCCTATATTTTCTACCACTTAATTGGAATTGGTTGTTATATTCCAAGCAACCTCACCAGCCATTCCTAACTTAAATTATATTTGTTTTATCTAACAATTAAACATAAAAATTGTATAGTTCAATCATTTGTTAAATAAAACAACCAATAAGTAGATAGATAAACAAATAAATAGAAACAAAGCTAAGATTATCGTATTATCTTATTATTTAATTTGGTTGAATTAGCCTAATCCCAAAGATAATTATGTAATTAATTCTAAACCTTGAAATTAGGACATTACATGTTGCATTAACATGCTCAATGAAAGAAGGGTCTCGATATACATCATATCCATCCGGCTTCTTACCTTTACTCGTCTTTACCCGTCCTTTGGTTTTAACTTTTTCAGGTGGTGGAATTTAATTTAATTTGGTTGAATTAGCCTAATCCCAAAGATAATTATGTAATTAATTCTAAACCTTGAAATTAGGACATTACATGTTGCATTAACATGCTCAATGAAAGAAGGGTCTCGATATACATCATATCCATCCGGCTTCTTACCTTTACTTGTCTTTACCCGTCCTTTGGTTTTAACTTTTTCAGGTGGTGGACACATTGATCTTGTAGTTGGAAAAACAAGTTCACATACCTTACTCTTTAACACTCTTTTTCCTATAACATCAAGTGATCGAAAGTGTTTCCATAAGCCATTCATCTCGTTATACATATCCAACTCTGATTCATCTTATGTGTCTTTGGTAAGATCACATTCTATGCTTAATTTTCTCCATTGAATATGCACAACATCTAGAGGAATTGAATCACCCATCAATTTATATTATTCCAATTCACAAGCACAAGGTAACTTGTATGCCCTTCTGAGAGAGCACCCATATACAGATTTGTCGGTACCCACCCACTCAACCTTCTCATATTCTACACCAATGCGTCTTTGAGCTTCTCTTGATATGTATGTATTCAAACACTGATAAAATGGATTGTTGTGTTCATGCGTTTTATCATAGAAACTTTTCTGAAATGAGACCCTGATTTTTTTAAGTTGCAACCTTATCATGTTGTTCATAGCCTCCAACATTGTTGTGTTCCAGCATTAACTTTAGTTTCCAATGAGTTGATTGTACCCTATCATTACATGTAAATTGTCACCATGGAATAATCCAACAATATATAGTAAAATTACAAATTAGAAGTTTTGTAGTGACATGACATACCTATTAGTCATTGTGTTCCTCAAATGCATCACTCGATTTGTCCATGCTTCAATAAACCTTTGCTTATGAGGAGTCAACCAAGTTTCTTTCACATAATCAAAAAATATTTTATTATCGATACATGATTGCTCAAACATGTGCAAGCGCGTGATATACTCTTCTTCATCACTGCAATACATAATGTCTTTCCACATATTCAATATTAACTCTTTTATATCCTTTAAGACATATTGATTGCATTTTGCTACAACATTTTCGTCGATATGAAATTGAGAAACACATTAACAAAATGTGGAAATACTGTAACACCGAGTTACGTGGGTATAACAATTGAGGTAATAACGGAAAAAATTTCAAATTATATAAGAGAATAAGGTATTGTAATAAATAATAAATTTTCCGAAAGAAGTAATGTTATGAAATCTTTAAACAAATCCTTACAACTGAAAAATCTTTAATAATTAAAATATTCAAAATTGGGAAAATAGTATCTAATCCCGAAATAAAGTACGATGTAGACAATATGTCTACTTATTCTTGATCTACTAACCTAATCGAAGGAAATCACTCTTCTCAAGGGAGGTAAGACTTCTCAACTCTCGATGTTTTGGACGGTCTTAGTCTCTGAAAACAACACTTTAATGAGATACTAACTCCCAGTGAATAATACATACAATTTAAAAACAATTATTGTTCTCAGTCGGAGCTGTAACCAGAAAAATCAATTATGACACTCGCATTCTTCCAAAAATATTCTTTAGAAATATTCATGACATAACTAAGATTTTTCTATAATAACCAATTTCTTCCAATAATTAATAAACACTCATCAATTAAATTAACAATAATCCACATATACAATAATCAAATATATTCGATATACACATTTATTCTGCAGAAAATAATCAATAAATTCAATGATGGAGATATACTACTTCCGCGAAGTGAGTATTATCCCATCATGTGGAGCACCCGTTCATCCAGTATGGGGTACAAGACCCATCTGTGTGGAATTTAAACTTCATCTCATTGTGGAGTTTAAAACTCATCTATATGTGGGGTACAAGACCCATCCGTGTGGAGTTTAAACCTCATCTCTTTGTGAAGCTTAATACTCATCTATATGTGGGGTACAAGACCCATCTATGTGGAGTTTAAACCTCATCTCTTTGTGAAGTTTAATACTCATCTATATATGGGATACAAGACCCATTCATGTGGAGTTTAAACCTCATCAATTTGTGAAGTTTAATACTCATCTATATGTGGGGTACAAGACTCATCCATGTGGAGTTTAAACCTTATCTTTTTGTGAGGTTTAATACTCATGTACAAGACCCATCCATGTATAGTTTAAACCTTATCTCTTTGTGAAGTTTAAAACTCATCTATATGGAGCGTAAGCTCATCTCCAACATCACAATCAACATCATTCATATTTTTAACAATCATATTCGTAAAATCATATTTATAATCAATTATTTAAAATATAAAATAACAACAATCATTCAAAAAGATATAATAAAACAATCTTTTAAATAATATATATCTTAAACACACACAATCCAAATAATTCATGTTTTTAACAACCATATTCGTAAAATCATATTTATAATCAATTATTTAAAATATAAAATAACAACAATCATTCAAAAAGATATAATAAAACAATCTTTTAAATAATATATATCTTAAACACACACAATCCAAATAATTCATGTTTTTAACAACCATATTCGTAAAATCATATTTATAATATAATATTTCATTTGAATATAAAATAACAACAATCATTCAAAAAGATATAATAAAACAATCTTTTAAATAATATATATCTTAAACACACACAATCCAAATAATTCATGTTTTTAACAACCATATTCGTAAAATCATATTTATAATATAATATTTCATTTGAATATAAAATAACAACAATCATTCAAAAAGATATAATAAAACAATCTTTTAAATAATATATATCTTAAACACACACAATCCAAATAATTCATGTTTTTAACAACCATATTCGTAAAATCATATTTATAATATAATATTTCATTTGAATATAAAATAACAACAATCATTCAAAAAGATATAATAAAACAATCTTTTAAATAATATATATCTTAAACACACACAATCCAAATAATTCATGTTTTTAACAACCATATTCGTAAAATCATATTTATAATATAATATTTCATTTGAATATAAAATAACAACAATCATTCAAAAAGATATAATAAAACAATCTTTTAAATAATATATATCTTAAACACACACAATCCAAATAATTCATGTTTTTAACAACCATATTCGTAAAATCATATTTATAATATAATATTTCATTTGAATATAAAATAACAACAATCATTCAAAAAGATATAATAAAACAATCTTTTAAATAATATATATCTTAAACACACACAATCCAAATAATTCATGTTTTTAACAACCATATTCGTAAAATCATATTTATAATATAATATTTCATTTGAATATAAAATAACAACAATCATTCAAAAAGATATAATAAAACAATCTTTTAAATAATATATATCTTAAACACACACAATCCAAATAATTCATGTTTTTAACAACCATATTCGTAAAATCATATTTATAATATAATATTTCATTTGAATATAAAATAACAACAATCATTCAAAAAGATATAATAAAACAATCTTTTAAATAATATATATCTTAAACACACACAATCCAAATAATTCATGTTTTTAACAACCATATTCGTAAAATCATATTTATAATATAATATTTCATTTGAATATAAAATAACAACAATCATTCAAAAAGATATAATAAAACAATCTTTTAAATAATATATATCTTAAACACACACAATCCAAATAATTCATGTTTTTAACAACCATATTCGTAAAATCATATTTATAATATAATATTTCATTTGAATATAAAATAACAACAATCATTCAAAAAGATATAATAAAACAATCTTTTAAATAATATATATCTTAAACACACACAATCCAAATAATTCATGTTTTTAACAACCATATTCGTAAAATCATATTTATAATATAATATTTCATTTGAATATAAAATAACAACAATCATTCAAAAAGATATAATAAAACAATCTTTTAAATAATATATATCTTAAACACACACAATCCAAATAATTCATGTTTTTAACAACCATATTCGTAAAATCATATTTATAATATAATATTTCATTTGAATATAAAATAACAACAATCATTCAAAAAGATATAATAAAACAATCTTTTAAATAATATATATCTTAAACACACACAATCCAAATAATTCATGTTTTTAACAACCATATTCGTAAAATCATATTTATAATATAATATTTCATTTGAATATAAAATAACAACAATCATTCAAAAAGATATAATAAAACAATCTTTTAAATAATATATATCTTAAACACACACAATCCAAATAATTCATGTTTTTAACAACCATATTCGTAAAATCATATTTATAATATAATATTTCATTTGAATATAAAATAACAACAATCATTCAAAAAGATATAATAAAACAATCTTTTAAATAATATATATCTTAAACACACACAATCCAAATAATTCATGTTTTTAACAACCATATTCGTAAAATCATATTTATAATATAATATTTCATTTGAATATAAAATAACAACAATCATTCAAAAAGATATAATAAAACAATCTTTTAAATAATATATATCTTAAACACACACAATCCAAATAATTCATGTTTTTAACAACCATATTCGTAAAATCATATTTATAATATAATATTTCATTTGAATATAAAATAACAACAATCATTCAAAAAGATATAATAAAACAATCTTTTAAATAATATATATCTTAAACACACACAATCCAAATAATTCATGTTTTTAACAACCATATTCGTAAAATCATATTTATAATATAATATTTCATTTGAATATAAAATAACAACAATCATTCAAAAAGATATAATAAAACAATCTTTTAAATAATATATATCTTAAACACACACAATCCAAATAATTCATGTTTTTAACAACCATATTCGTAAAATCATATTTATAATATAATATTTCATTTGAATATAAAATAACAACAATCATTCAAAAAGATATAATAAAACAATCTTTTAAATAATATATATCTTAAACACACACAATCCAAATAATTCATGTTTTTAACAACCATATTCGTAAAATCATATTTATAATATAATATTTCATTTGAATATAAAATAACAACAATCATTCAAAAAGATATAATAAAACAATCTTTTAAATAATATATATCTTAAACACACACAATCCAAATAATTCATGTTTTTAACAACCATATTCGTAAAATCATATTTATAATATAATATTTCATTTGAATATAAAATAACAACAATCATTCAAAAAGATATAATAAAACAATCTTTTAAATAATATATATCTTAAACACACACAATCCAAATAATTCATGTTTTTAACAACCATATTCGTAAAATCATATTTATAATATAATATTTCATTTGAATATAAAATAACAACAATCATTCAAAAAGATATAATAAAACAATCTTTTAAATAATATATATCTTAAACACACACAATCCAAATAATTCATGTTTTTAACAACCATATTCGTAAAATCATATTTATAATATAATATTTCATTTGAATATAAAATAACAACAATCATTCAAAAAGATATAATAAAACAATCTTTTAAATAATATATATCTTAAACACACACAATCCAAATAATTCATGTTTTTAACAACCATATTCGTAAAATCATATTTATAATATAATATTTCATTTGAATATAAAATAACAACAATCATTCAAAAAGATATAATAAAACAATCTTTTAAATAATATATATCTTAAACACACACAATCCAAATAATTCATGTTTTTAACAACCATATTCGTAAAATCATATTTATAATATAATATTTCATTTGAATATAAAATAACAACAATCATTCAAAAAGATATAATAAAACAATCTTTTAAATAATATATATCTTAAACACACACAATCCAAATAATTCATGTTTTTAACAACCATATTCGTAAAATCATATTTATAATATAATATTTCATTTGAATATAAAATAACAACAATCATTCAAAAAGATATAATAAAACAATCTTTTAAATAATATATATCTTAAACACACACAATCCAAATAATTCATGTTTTTAACAACCATATTCGTAAAATCATATTTATAATATAATATTTCATTTGAATATAAAATAACAACAATCATTCAAAAAGATATAATAAAACAATCTTTTAAATAATATATATCTTAAACACACACAATCCAAATAATTCATGTTTTTAACAACCATATTCGTAAAATCATATTTATAATATAATATTTCATTTGAATATAAAATAACAACAATCATTCAAAAAGATATAATAAAACAATCTTTTAAATAATATATATCTTAAACACACACAATCCAAATAATTCATGTTTTTAACAACCATATTCGTAAAATCATATTTATAATATAATATTTCATTTGAATATAAAATAACAACAATCATTCAAAAAGATATAATAAAACAATCTTTTAAATAATATATATCTTAAACACACACAATCCAAATAATTCATGTTTTTAACAACCATATTCGTAAAATCATATTTATAATATAATATTTCATTTGAATATAAAATAACAACAATCATTCAAAAAGATATAATAAAACAATCTTTTAAATAATATATATCTTAAACACACACAATCCAAATAATTCATGTTTTTAACAACCATATTCGTAAAATCATATTTATAATATAATATTTCATTTGAATATAAAATAACAACAATCATTCAAAAAGATATAATAAAACAATCTTTTAAATAATATATATCTTAAACACACACAATCCAAATAATTCATGTTTTTAACAACCATATTCGTAAAATCATATTTATAATATAATATTTCATTTGAATATAAAATAACAACAATCATTCAAAAAGATATAATAAAACAATCTTTTAAATAATATATATCTTAAACACACACAATCCAAATAATTCATGTTTTTAACAACCATATTCGTAAAATCATATTTATAATATAATATTTCATTTGAATATAAAATAACAACAATCATTCAAAAAGATATAATAAAACAATCTTTTAAATAATATATATCTTAAACACACACAATCCAAATAATTCATGTTTTTAACAACCATATTCGTAAAATCATATTTATAATATAATATTTCATTTGAATATAAAATAACAACAATCATTCAAAAAGATATAATAAAACAATCTTTTAAATAATATATATCTTAAACACACACAATCCAAATAATTCATGTTTTTAACAACCATATTCGTAAAATCATATTTATAATATAATATTTCATTTGAATATAAAATAACAACAATCATTCAAAAAGATATAATAAAACAATCTTTTAAATAATATATATCTTAAACACACACAATCCAAATAATTCATGTTTTTAACAACCATATTCGTAAAATCATATTTATAATATAATATTTCATTTGAATATAAAATAACAACAATCATTCAAAAAGATATAATAAAACAATCTTTTAAATAATATATATCTTAAACACACACAATCCAAATAATTCATGTTTTTAACAACCATATTCGTAAAATCATATTTATAATATAATATTTCATTTGAATATAAAATAACAACAATCATTCAAAAAGATATAATAAAACAATCTTTTAAATAATATATATCTTAAACACACACAATCCAAATAATTCATGTTTTTAACAACCATATTCGTAAAATCATATTTATAATATAATATTTCATTTGAATATAAAATAACAACAATCATTCAAAAAGATATAATAAAACAATCTTTTAAATAATATATATCTTAAACACACACAATCCAAATAATTCATGTTTTTAACAACCATATTCGTAAAATCATATTTATAATATAATATTTCATTTGAATATAAAATAACAACAATCATTCAAAAAGATATAATAAAACAATCTTTTAAATAATATATATCTTAAACACACACAATCCAAATAATTCATGTTTTTAACAACCATATTCGTAAAATCATATTTATAATATAATATTTCATTTGAATATAAAATAACAACAATCATTCAAAAAGATATAATAAAACAATCTTTTAAATAATATATATCTTAAACACACACAATCCAAATAATTCATGTTTTTAACAACCATATTCGTAAAATCATATTTATAATATAATATTTCATTTGAATATAAAATAACAACAATCATTCAAAAAGATATAATAAAACAATCTTTTAAATAATATATATCTTAAACACACACAATCCAAATAATTCATGTTTTTAACAACCATATTCGTAAAATCATATTTATAATATAATATTTCATTTGAATATAAAATAACAACAATCATTCAAAAAGATATAATAAAACAATCTTTTAAATAATATATATCTTAAACACACACAATCCAAATAATTCATGTTTTTAACAACCATATTCGTAAAATCATATTTATAATATAATATTTCATTTGAATATAAAATAACAACAATCATTCAAAAAGATATAATAAAACAATCTTTTAAATAATATATATCTTAAACACACACAATCCAAATAATTCATGTTTTTAACAACCATATTCGTAAAATCATATTTATAATATAATATTTCATTTGAATATAAAATAACAACAATCATTCAAAAAGATATAATAAAACAATCTTTTAAATAATATATATCTTAAACACACACAATCCAAATAATTCATGTTTTTAACAACCATATTCGTAAAATCATATTTATAATATAATATTTCATTTGAATATAAAATAACAACAATCATTCAAAAAGATATAATAAAACAATCTTTTAAATAATATATATCTTAAACACACACAATCCAAATAATTCATGTTTTTAACAACCATATTCGTAAAATCATATTTATAATATAATATTTCATTTGAATATAAAATAACAACAATCATTCAAAAAGATATAATAAAACAATCTTTTAAATAATATATATCTTAAACACACACAATCCAAATAATTCATGTTTTTAACAACCATATTCGTAAAATCATATTTATAATATAATATTTCATTTGAATATAAAATAACAACAATCATTCAAAAAGATATAATAAAACAATCTTTTAAATAATATATATCTTAAACACACACAATCCAAATAATTCATGTTTTTAACAACCATATTCGTAAAATCATATTTATAATATAATATTTCATTTGAATATAAAATAACAACAATCATTCAAAAAGATATAATAAAACAATCTTTTAAATAATATATATCTTAAACACACACAATCCAAATAATTCATGTTTTTAACAACCATATTCGTAAAATCATATTTATAATATAATATTTCATTTGAATATAAAATAACAACAATCATTCAAAAAGATATAATAAAACAATCTTTTAAATAATATATATCTTAAACACACACAATCCAAATAATTCATGTTTTTAACAACCATATTCGTAAAATCATATTTATAATATAATATTTCATTTGAATATAAAATAACAACAATCATTCAAAAAGATATAATAAAACAATCTTTTAAATAATATATATCTTAAACACACACAATCCAAATAATTCATGTTTTTAACAACCATATTCGTAAAATCATATTTATAATATAATATTTCATTTGAATATAAAATAACAACAATCATTCAAAAAGATATAATAAAACAATCTTTTAAATAATATATATCTTAAACACACACAATCCAAATAATTCATGTTTTTAACAACCATATTCGTAAAATCATATTTATAATATAATATTTCATTTGAATATAAAATAACAACAATCATTCAAAAAGATATAATAAAACAATCTTTTAAATAATATATATCTTAAACACACACAATCCAAATAATTCATGTTTTTAACAACCATATTCGTAAAATCATATTTATAATATAATATTTCATTTGAATATAAAATAACAACAATCATTCAAAAAGATATAATAAAACAATCTTTTAAATAATATATATCTTAAACACACACAATCCAAATAATTCATGTTTTTAACAACCATATTCGTAAAATCATATTTATAATATAATATTTTATACTTTCTACCACTTAATTGGGATTGATTGTTATAATCCAAGCGGTGCAACAATTTAGCCTATATTTTCTACCACTTAATTGGAATTGGTTGTTATATTCCAAGCAACCTCACCAGCCATTCCTAACTTAAATTATATTTGTTTCATCTAACAATTAAACATAAAAATTGTATAGTTCAATCATTTGTTAAATAAAACAACCAATAAGTAGATAGATAAACAAATAAATAGAAACAAAGCTAAGATTATCGTATTATCTTATTATTTAATTTGGTTGAATTAGCCTAATCCCAAAGATAATTATGTAATTAATTCTAAACCTTGAAATTAGGACATTACATGTTGCATTAACATGCTCAATGAAAGAAGGGTCTCGATATACATCATATCCATCCGGCTTCTTACCTTTACTTGTCTTTACCCGTCCTTTGGTTTTAACTTTTTCAGGTGGTGGACACATTGAACTTGTAGTTGGAAAAACAAGTTCACATACCTTACTCTTTAACACTCTTTTTCCTATAACATCAAGTGATCGAAAGTGTTTCCATAAGCCATTCATCTCGTTATACATATCCAACTCTGATTCATCTTATGTGTATTTGGTAAGATCACATTCTATGCTTAATTTTCTCCATTGAATATGCACAACATCTAGAGGAATTGAATCACCCATCAATTTATATTATTCCAATTCACAAGCACAAGGTAACTTGTATGCTCTTCTGAGAGAGCACCCATATACAGATTTGTCGGTACCCACCCACTCAACCTTCTCATATTCTACACCAATGCGTCTTTGAGCTTCTCTTGATATGTATGTATTCAAACACTGATAAAATGGATTGTTGTGTTCATGCGTTTTATCATAGAAACTTTTCTGAAACGAGACCCTGATTTTTTTAAGTTGCAACCTTATCATGTTGTTCATAGCCTCCAACATTGTTGTGTTCCAACATTAACTTTAGTTTCCAATGAGTTGATTGTACCCTATCATTACATGTAAATTGTCACAATGGAATAATCCAACAATATATAGTAAAATTACAAATTAGAAGTTTTGTAGTGACATGACATACCTATTAGTCATTGTGTTCCTCAAATGCATCACTCGATTTGTCCATGCTTCAATAAACCTTTGCTTATGAGGAGTCAACCAAGTTTCTTTCACATAATCAAAAAATATTTTATTATCGATACATGATTGCTCAAACATGTGCAAGCGCGTGATATACTCTTCTTCATCACTGCAATACATAATGTCTTTCCACATATTCAATATTAACTCTTTTATATCCTTTAAGACATATTGATTGCATTTTGCTACAGCATTTTCGTCGATATGAAATTGAGAAACACATTAACAAAATGTGGAAATACTGTAACGCCGAGTTACGTGGGTATAACAATTGAGATAATAACGGAAAAAATTTCAAATTATATAAGAGAATAAGGTATTGTAATAAATAATAAATTTTCCGAAAGAAGTAATGTTATGAAATCTTTAAACAAATCCTTACAACTGAAAAATCTTTAATAATTAAAATATTCAAAATTGGGAAAATAGTATCTAATCCCGAAATAAAGTACGATGTAGACAATATGTCTACTTATTCTTGATCTACTAACCTAATCGAAGGAAATCACTCTTCTCAAGGGAGGTAAGACTTCTCAACTCTCGATGTTTTGGACGGTCTTAGTCTCTGAAAACAACACTTTAATGAGATACTAACTCCCAGTGAATAATACATACAATTTAAAAACAATTATTGTTCTCAGTCGGAGCTGTAACCAGAAAAATCAATTATGACACTCGCATTCTTCCAAAAATATTCTTTAGAAATATTCATGACATAACTAAGATTTTTCTATAATAACCAATTTCTTCTAATAATTAATAAACACTCATCAATTAAATTAACAATAATCCACATATACAATAATCAAATATATTCGATATACACATTTATTCTGCAGAAAATAATCAATAAATTCAATGATGGAGATATACTACTTCCGCGAAGTGAGTATTATCCCATCATGTGGAGCACCCGTTCATCCAGTATGGGGTACAAGACCCATCTGTGTGGAATTTAAACTTTCATCTCATTGTGGATTTTAAAACTCATCTATATGTGGGGTACAAGACTCATCCGTGTGGAGTTTAAACCTCATCTCTTTGTGAAGCTTAATACTCATCTATATGTGGGGTACAAGACCCATCTATGTGGAGTTTAAACCTCATCTCTTTGTGAAGTTTAATACTCATCTATATATGGGATACAAGACCCATTCATGTGGAGTTTAAACCTCATCAATTTGTGAAGTTTAATACTCATCTATATGTGGGGTACAAGACTCATCCATGTGGAGTTTAAACCTTATCTTTTTGTGAGGTTTAATACTCATGTACAAGACCCATCCATGTATAGTTTAAACCTTATCTCTTTGTGAAGTTTAAAACTCATCTATATGGAGCGTAAGCTCATCTCCAACATCACAATCAACATCATTCATATTTTTAACAATCATATTCGTAAAATCATATTTATAATCAATTATTTAAAATATAAAATAACAACAATCATTCAAAAAGATATAATAAAACAATCTTTTAAATAATATATATCTTAAACACACACAATCCAAATAATTCATGTTTTTAACAACCATATTCGTAAAATCATATTTATAATATAATATTTCATTTGAATATATAACAACAACAATTATTCAAGAAAATATAATAAAATAATCTTTTTAAAGAATATATATTCAAACAATCATAATAACGGTAATTCAACAAACAATAGTAAATAAATCTATTTATAATCAATTATTACAGTTCATAAAACCTCGAGTTTAATAAGAAAATAACATTCAAAATATCTAACTCTTTTTCCATCTCAAATTCCCAAAAATAAATGTATCATGAAAGTTTGAAGGATGAAGAATGTGATTACTCACCTCTTGAAGCATTCTTTGATAAAAAATGTTAAATATTATTAATCGCTATTGTAATCGCAACCGTATTTTTGCTCCTTTTTTATGCTAGCATAGTTCTATTGAGTTTTTAATTAGTAATTTTCATCGTTGTATCTATTTATATTTTAATTATTTATGAGATGATTTGACTAGGTATCCTATATTTGCCCCACTAAACTATTGATTGTTATAAATAAAACACATACATATTGAATTCAATTCATTTAGGATTGTTTGTTTGATTTTGTTTGACTCCTTAATAATAGATAATTAAATAACAAAAAAGGTTGTTATAATAACTTGTTTGTTATTATCTATTTCACACAAGTCTTTAACAAACAAAACAAACTTTTTATTATTACGTTATAAGTCGAACAAAACAACTTACTAATGTTACCTTATTTTAAGCAAATTCGTTATTGAAAACAATTAGGTAATAATAATAATAATAATAATAATAATAATAATAATAATAATAATAATAATAATAATAATATAATAATAATCATAATAATCTATAAATTAGAATATTTCAAAGTTTGAAATTCTAATTAGTTTTAGTCATTTGATTTAGGATGTTACAAATACAATACCTCCGGCTTTCAATAAAACAAGATCTATGTTTGTCACAATTATGTGAGAAAATTTATTTTGTGTAACAAATAGTTCTCTTAACTTCTTTAATGCCCAACAAAAGTTTTTTTCACGCTCACGTTCCAATTAAGTAAATTCAACTACAAATGTCTTCTATGTTGATGTCATTCCAACAATTTCAACTAATGGCATTCTGTATTTATTGGTTTTGTAGGTGATGTCCATAATCAACACGATAGGAAATAAGTTCAACAACTTCACTGAATCTGGAGTGCCCAAAAGTTTTATTTCATCTTTATTTTTAAAACATCTACAAAAGCATGATTTTGTTATTAGTGACAATAACTACAAATTATTAAATAATAATCTGTGACATATTTTATATATCAATTAAGAGAATATTTACAAATAATATAATAAAAAATTAACTAAAATAAAATATTAAATGATGTTTAGTTAATTTTATCATAAAATAAGTCCCTGTAAACCAAAATAGAGACTATAAATATTTTGTACAAATTCAACTACAACTTTATGTAACATATAAAAAAAAGATATTATCATTAATTTAACTAATGTATTTAAAAAATATATATACATTAAGATGAATACGTTTTACGGTAGTTTTAAAATTTTATTTATCATAATTTCTAATATTTTTTATACAAATCTACTAACATTTTGAAATATGAACCTCTTATGACTTTTGAAAATAATATAAAAACATATTATATGTATAATATTACATATTTCATAATTACATCAATATTATTAATTTGATTAGTTTTTTCATAAGTTTTATTTTGTTGTTGAAAAAAATTATAATTTCTTAATAAAATAAAATAATATTTTACTAACATAGTAAAACAAAAATAACTATAATAAAAAATATAATATTTTATCAACAATATTTTAATTTTAGCAAAAAAATTACAATTTATAAATATTTGACATATACTTTTTTTAACAAATCTTACTAATATTAAACCTTGAAAATACTATTATAACTGATTTTAAAAATAATATATTTGACATTCTAAAATAAAATAATTACGTTATAAAAATAATTTAGAAATATTTAACTACTTTTTTTTAATACTAAATATATAAAATATTAATCTATACTTAAAATGCATTACATATTAACTTGATACAAGGTAATGTCTGACTTGAAACTTTTGAACAAATAACAACATTTCACAATCAATACAATAACATTATTGTTTAAATGAAAATTAAATAATATTAATTAAATAAATAACTTTAAATAAAAAATTAATATTAAAAATAAAATATAAAATAAAGACTTACCGTAACTCAAAAGATAATAAAGAAATCAATCTAATGCCATAAACGATACAATCGTTTTAAAATAAAAACCAAAGAAAAATGCTTATAAAGAAAAAATAAAAAGAAAATTTTAAAAAAAAGTTAGAGAGAAATTAAAAGTAAAAAATGAAGAAAATCTGGTAGAAAATATATATTGAAAGAAATAGAACATTTATGGTGGCACAAGAGTGCCTTTCTAGCATCTCAAACAACCAAAGTAACTTTTGTGGCAGCCAATTAATAATGTCTAACGAAAAGAATGTTGTAACTTATATACCTTCAGAAATGACTATTGACATCTCAAATCAGGCAAACCTATTTACATAACAATATGGTATGATTTGATCCTTCAACTGAAACGCACTTACTGCTCAAACTCTGCTGTTATAACATGAATCAGAGTTACTGATCTTGTTAATTTGAATTGGTGTACTAACTCTTTGGCTATCATAATGGCAATAATATATCTTTTACTAAGTGACAATTTTCTGTTTGAGATTGCAAACTCTCGTGATTTATATTGTGCAATTCTTAAATTTCATTTCATCCTTTTAATTGGGGAAGTCTCGTGTGTTCAAGTGCTGAACAATTTTTGGTTTACCACATACATGAATTTGATTAAATAATAAGAAATTTTATTGTATTTCTCAAAACCAAACTAAACTAATATAGACATGTATTTATTAGGTTTTGAACTGTCAAAAGTTCAAATCTTCTGTTTTGAAAGGAAAGGACATGTCACTAAAGCAGGAATTCTTTGGCTTGAGATTAGATTTTAGTCCGGGTTGATATTTTCATTTTTGTTTTATTTGTAATCTTTTATCACTATATTTATAAAAATTTATTAGTTTGTCTCTGGATATTTCATTTACTAGCCAGGAGAAAGCTTGGAGGAGGCTGTGAGAAGAGAAACATGGGAGGAGACTGGTATTGAAGTGGGAGAAGTTGTGTATCACAGTTCTTAGCCATGGCCTGGTATAACATTTTACATAACGTTCATTTAATTTAGGTTTTATACTGTTTTTTTTCTTCTCCATTGTTTGTATGTGATATAACACCTAGGCCCAATCCATGTAAGCCCATTTCTAGGAGAGTGCAGAAAGGAAGGAAGAAGAGTTAGCTAGTAACCTCCTTGATTTTAAGGGATTTTCAGTTATAAGGGGGAGGATAATAGGAAAATCATGGAGAAAAGTTGTTAGTTTACCATTTGGAGAAGTAATTCTCTGTTAAGGAGCTTAGCTCTGGTTTAGGAGTTAAAAGAACTATGGATTATCATTTCCATTTATGTTTTCCTCGATTTTAAGAGCTTGAAGCTCATTATTTTCAAATGGGTTTTTGATGCCTATATCCCTCAGGAAGTCGCATCGTTTTTCCTAAATCTAAATGCATGGAAAATAGTGGGTACTGATGAAGACGGTTTACTTGTTTAACTGAAGACTTGTTTAAATTACAGTTACCCCTCCCCCAACTGCAGTTCAGCTAGGCATATCGGAACCATCCAATTAAGATCAGCTGGTCCAGATTTTAAACTCGGAATTTTAATTTGAAATACTTAAAATCTAGATAATCCAATCTTAATTGAACATATCTTAATTGAACAGTTCAGATATGCTCACAGTAGCTATAGAAGTTATAGAAGTTATGTATATCTAGAAGGCATACAGTAGCTATAGAAGTTTTGAATTTTTCAATTTGTAAAGATTATGTACACCAAGAATTGGAAACATTTCCATTTTAGACTAAATAAAGTCATGTTATAATAATATTATGTCATATAGAGACAAATCTTAAGATTGGTTGTATTTTGTTTCTTTGGAAAACTTTTATCCTTTATCATTTTTTGGCTTTAGTACTGATCATATTGTCGTGTTACTACTGATAAGATACAATATTGCAATTCTTTATGGAAGGACAAGTACTATATCCATTAAGAAGATCAAAACAAATCGATAATAACAAGAAAGCATAAAAAAAATGCAATAACAAGACAACATAAAAAATGAATCGTTTTGTTTTTTCTTTTTATTATAACAAATTGAAATGACTAATACAGTATCAGAAAAATCGTATTAACAAAGAAAGAATGGTAAGAATTACAACTCTTGACAAAGAAAGAAAATAAAAAACTAATATGTATTTGTTCATAACCTATATCCTTGAATCTAATTTGTCACCAACACATTTTGGGTTTTGTTTGGCCAAAATTTGGCGACCAATGTTTTTCCAATCAACATTACATGAGTGTGTTTCTGGGTATCTATGTCTTCCACAAAATAAATCTCCACAGCGACACTCGAATCCAAGTATTCCAACTTTTTTGTTGCAACTATTGCACCTATTTTTCTTCTTGATGGTTGTAGTGTCTGTGAGAGTAATAGAATCAATAGCTGCACAGAAATCAGTTACAGAGCTCTCTGAAATACTCTATTTTTGAGAAGGAGATGATGAACCAAGAACAGGACCTTCCATTTCTGATGCGTTGGTGTTTTCTTCGATGCAATCTTTGTAACACTTTGAACAAAAGTTTTTGTTTTCAGCAGAACCGTAGAAACCACAACCATTACGACAACGCGTTAGATGAACCATATTGTTTCACTTCGATTGGCTTAAGGAAAAACGTAAAAGGATGTTGATATCACTTAACAAATTTAGAGAAGAAGAAGAAAACTTTCAGAGAAGAAGAAAGGTTTCTCAAAGTGAATATGCAAGATTGATTTATTGAAAGCGGGTGTTTAATTTATAATGAATAATGGCACTAAGTAAGATTATCAAAAAACATATCTCCTCTCATTAATAGCATATCAATTAGTCAATAATAACGGTTAATTTATTAAAAATATTTAAATCTTATTATAATTACTTTCAAGAATAGTTGAGATATGCTTACAATATAAAAAATTTCTACTATAGTGGATAACAATTAAACTCTATAATATAATTTATTTCTAATTTTTATTATTGAGAAGTAGTTTATCTGAATTTAAGTAGGATAGAAATCGACAAAATGACATATAATTTTTTTGGTCTCATCTATGATTGTAAAAATAATGTAAAATTTCAGATATATGAAAAATTTTAAAATTAATAATAAATAGTAAACTATAAAAATAAAAATAACGTGAAATGATAAACAAATTAAAAAACTAGTATGTAATTTCATAATAGGAGTTATTTTGTAATATTATATAGCTTAAAAAAATTGATAAGCTAGAATATAAGAAAATGAAAAAGAAAATAATTCATGAGGACAAAACTAAACATAAGAGGAAATAAATCAACTATTCAAATTTTTAAAAATAAAATTATATTAAAATAAGAAGCCTTTGAAAGATATTAAATGTAAATACTAATTAATTATTAGCTAATTTGTTAAAAAAATATTATTAGTAATATTATTCTTTTAAATTTATAGACAACTATAAAAAAAGATATACATTTTAAAAAAAAAATAAAAGATTCGATATTTTATCAAATTTTAGAAACGTATCTAAATTCAAAAAAAATTTGAAACAAAATCCTTTATTTACGCACCTTTCAACTATTCATATTGAAATAAACTCTCGGTTTTAAAAAGAAAAGAAACATAATGTTATCTTGATTGATTCTCTTTCCAATTGATTTGGAGATCACAAAAATAAATATGAATTGATTTAATAAAAAATTAAGAAGATTATTATTTTAAATATGGTTTTGTTCGTTTCCTATATAATAGTAATAATAATAGAGATATATCATTATACAAATCAAAGGCAACTCCATACAAAAAACACAAACAAGCAAGTCTCTTCTCTTCGCAACAAATCAATCAAGTGTAAAAACAACCAATGGTATTCCTTTAATAAATCAATCTTGTTTTCATTTTATTTTTAGTTAAGTTTTAATTTAGAAATAACTATTAAACTATATATTATTATCTTAATAATGAAGGATTGCGGTGACAGTGGTGAGAAAGTAGTAAGGATGAAGGAAGCATCATTAAGATTGCATAAGAATGAAGAGATTTTTAAAGTGATTAACGATTTCAATAATCTAAGTATTGATAAAGAAGGAGACAGTACTACAATAAGACTGGAGGAGCTGTTGAAAGAGCATACAAAATTACTTAGGAGATTTAAAACTTTGTTGACGTTGAAGGATTTTAATCAAATCAATAACGAGCAAATAATCTACAAACAACAACAAATACAGGCCAATTTTCAACTTCTTTGCGACAATTTTGTGATCAAGATGCAACCAACTAAAAACATATAAATAATTAGAATTCATATAGATGAAAGTATTAATGTATTTTTTGGCTTTGTTTACATACAACAAAGTGCCTAATTTTTTTGTTGGCATGTATTGCCTCAATTAATAAGATGCATCATTCTTTTATCTATGTTTGTTTGTGTTACTAATTGTTTGTGATATACTTTGTATTCTTTTCTTGGAGTGTGTGTTTGTTATATTTTATTTTTCTTGTTTTAAAAAATTCACGTCTTAAATTAAAACAATTTTTATGTTTGTTTGATACAATTTAAAAAAAAAACCTTAAAAATAATCGAAAATTTGCTTGAAATAAAAATATGTCTTTAGCAACAATTCTAATTATTTATTTTTTTAATTTATTTTTTAAAAAGAAATTAATATTCACTCTAACCTACAAATTTAAAACATATTCGTTTTTTTTTTTTATAATGTCTATATCATTAAATAAAAAAGTAACGTATATCAAATGCGCTCTTATAATTAAATGGGATAACTTTCAAATAATTAGTCTGTTTGTAAAATAAATATCAATTTTTAAGTAATCTAGTTTATATATGTCTAGAATAATACGTAACAGCACATAGTTAATTGAGCAATACATATGGTAAAATGTCAATTTTTTTTTTTTTTTATATCGATTGTTCAATTAATAAAATGCATTTTTTTTAACTATTTTGTTTGTGTTACTAATGGTTTATGGCATAATTTATATTCTTTTGTTGGAGTGTGTGTTTGTTATTGTTTTTATTTCTCCTTTTAAAATAATTACATTTTAAAATCAAATAATCTTTATGTATATTTATTATAAATTTTTAGAAAATAAAAAACTTGAAAATAATTTAAAATTTGTTTTAAATGAGAACCTGTTTTTAACAAAATCTCTAAAAAAATTATCTTTACAATTGATTTTCTTTTTCTTAAAAGTAATTTTCAATTGAGGATTTAATTTTGTAACCAATTGAGAATTTATTTGATGACGAAGATAAAAAAGATAAGTTAGGAAAAGTTATATTCTTTTTAAATTTTAAAATCAAATTTTGATGAGTAATATCATAAAGTGATCAAGTTAAATCATAAAACAAGATATATTTCATATCTATTGTAAATCATTTTTAATTACTGTTGAACAATAATAACGGTTAATTTATTAAAAATATTTCAATCTTATTATAATTACTTTCAAGAATAGTTGAGATATGCTTACAATATAAAATTTTTCTACTATAGTGGATAACAATGAAACTCTATAATATAATTTATTTCTAATTTTTATTATTGAGAAGTAGTTTATCTGAAGTTAAGTAAGATAGAAATCAACAAGTTGACTTATAAATTTTTTGGAGATCATGTTAAATCATAAAACAAGATATAATTCATATCTATTGTAAATCATTTTTAATTACTGTTGAACAATAATAACGGTTAATTTATTAAAAATATTTAAATCTTATTATAATTACTTTCAAGAATAGTTGAGATATGCTTACAATATAAAAAATTTCTACTATAGTGGATAACAATTAAACTCTATAATATAATTTATTTCTAATTTTTATTATTGAGAAGTAGTTTATCTGAATTTAAGTAGGATAGAAATCGACAAAATGACATATAATTTTTTTGGTCTCATCTATGATTGTAAAAATAATGTAAAATTTCAGATATATGAAAAATTTTAAAATTAATAATAAATAGTAAACTATAAAAATAAAAATAACGTGAAATGATAAATAAATCAAAAAAACTAGTATGTAATTTCATAATAGGAGTTATTTTGTAATATTATATAGCTTAAAAAAAATTGATAAGCTAAAATATAAGAAAAAGAAAAGGAAAATAATTCATGAGGACAAAACTAAACATAAGAGGAAAGAAATCAACCATTCAAATTTTTCAAAATAAAATTAGATTAAAATAACAAGCCTTCGAAAGATATTAAATGTAAATACTAATTAATTATTAGCTAATTTGTTAAAAAAATATTATTAGTAATATTATTCTTTTAAATTTATAGACAACTATAAAAAAAGATATACATTTTTTTTAAAATAAAAGATTCGATATTTTATCAAATTTTAGAAACGTATCTAAATTCATAAAAAATTTGAAACAAAATCCTTTATTTATGCACCGTTCAACTATTCATATTGAAATAAACTCTCAAAAAGAAAAGAAACATAATGTTATCTTGATTGATTCTCTTTCCAATAGATTTGGAGATCACAAAAAAAAAAAATTGAATTGATTTAATAAAAGATTAAGAAGATTATTATTTTAAATATGGTTTTGTTCGTTTCCTATATAATAGTAATATTAATAGAGATATATCATTATACAAATCAAAGGCAACTCCATACAAAAAACTCAAACAAGCAAGTCTCTTCTCTTCGCAACAAATCAATCAAGTGTAAAAACAACCAATGGTATTCCTTTAATAAATCAATCTTGTTTTCATTTTATTTTTAGTTAAGTTTTAATTTAGAAATAACTATTAAACTATATATTATTATCTTAATAATGAAGGATTGCGGTGACAGTGGTGAGAAAGTAGTAAGGATGAAGGAAGCATCATTAAGATTGCATAAGAATGAAGAGATTTTTAAAGTGATTAACGATTTCAATATTCTAAGTATTGATAAAGAAGGAGACAATACTACAATAAGACTGGAGGAGCTGTTGAAAGAGCATACAAAATTACTTAGGAGATTTAAAACTTTTTTGATGTTGAAGGATTTTAATCAAATCAATAACGAGCAAATAATCTACAAACAACATCAAATACAGGCCAATTTTCAACTTCTTTGCGACAATTTTGTGATCAAGATGCAACCAACTAAAAACATATAAATAATTAGAATTCATATAGATGAAAGTATTAATGTATTTTTTGGCTTTGTTTACATACAACAAAGTGCCTAATTTTTTTGTTGGCATGTATTGCCTCAATTAATAAGATGCATCATTCTTTTATCTATGTTTGTTTGTGTTACTAATTGTTTATGATATACTTTGTATTCTTTTCTTGGAGTGTGTGTTTGTTATATTTTATTTTTCTTGTTTTAAAAAATTCACATCTTAAATTAAAACAATTTTTATGTTTGTTTGATACAATTTAAAAAAAAACCTTAAAAATAATCGAAAAGTTGCTTGAAATAAAAATATGTCTTTAGCAACAATTCTAATTATTTATTTTTTTAATTGATTTTTTTAAAATGAAATTAATATTCACTCTAACCTATAAATTTAAAACATATTCGTTTTTTTTTATAATGTCTATATCATTAAATAAAAAAGTAACTTATATCAAATGCGCTCTTATAATTGAATGGGATAACTTTCAAATAATTAGTCTGTTTGTAAAATAAATATCAATTTTTAAGTAATCTAGTTTATATATGTCTAGAATAATACGTAACAGCACATAGTTAATTGAGCAATACATATGGTAAGAGTTCAATATTTTTTTTTTTTATATCGATTGTTCAATTAATAAAATGCAAATTTTTTTTAACTATTTTGTTTGTTTTACTAATATTTTATGGCATAATTTATATTCTTTTCTTGAAGTGTGTGTTTGTTATTGTTTTTATTTCTCGTTTTAAAATAATTACATTTTAAAATCAAATAATCTTTATGTATATTTATTATAAATTTTTAGAAAATAAAAAACTTGAAAATAATTTAAAATTTTTTTTAAATGAGAACCTGTTTTTAACAACATCTCTAAAAAAGTTATCTTTACAATTGATTTTCTTTTTCTTAAAAGTAATTTTCAATTGAGGATTTATTTTTGTAACCAATTGAGAATTTATTTGATGACGAAGATAAAAAAGATAAGTTAGGAAAAGTTATATTCTTTTTAAATTTTAAAATCAAATTTTGATGAGTAATATCATAAAGTGATCATGTTACATCATAAAACTAGATATAATTCATATCTATTGTAAATCGTTTTTAATTACTGTTGAACAATAATAACGGTTAATTTATTAAAAATATTTAAATCTTATTATAATTACTTTCAAGAATAGTTGAGATATGCTTACAATATAAAATTTTTCTACTATAGTGGATAACAATTAAAGTCTATAATATAATTTATTTCTAATTTTTATTATTGAGAAGTAGTTTATCTGAATTTTAGTAAGATAGAAATCGACAAAATGACATATAATTTTTTTGGTCTCATCTATGATTGTAAAAATAATGTAAAATTTCAGATATATGAAAAATTTTAAAATTAATAATAAATAGTAAACTATAAAAATAAAAATAACGTGAAATGATAAACAAATTAAAAAACTAGTATGTAATTTCATAATAGGAGTTATTTTGTAATATTATATAGCTTAAAAAAAATTGATAAGCTAGAATATAAGAAAATGAAAAAGAAAATAATTCATGAGGACAAAACTAAACATAAGAGGAAATAAATCAACTATTCAAATTTTTTAAAATAAAATTAGATTAAAATAAGAAGCCTTTGAAAGATATTAAATGTAAATACTAATTAATTATTAGCTAATTTGTTAAAAAAATATTATTAGTAATATTTTTCTTTTAAATTTATAGACAACTAAAAAAAAAGATATACATTTCTTTTAAATAAAAGATTTGATATTTTATCAAATTTTAGAAACGTATCTAAATTCAAAAAAAAATTGAAACAAAATCCTTTATTTACGCACCTTTCAACTATTCATATTGAAATAAACTCTCGGTTTTCAAAAGAAAAGAAACACAATGTTATCTTGATTGATTCTCTTTCCAATTGATTTGGAGATCACAAAAAAAAAAATTGAATTGATTTAATAAAAAAATTAAGAAGATTATTATTTTAAATATAGTTTTGTTCGTTTCCTAAATAATAGTAATAATAATAGAGATATATCATTATACAAATCAAAGGCAACTCCATACAAAAAACACAAACAAGCAAGTTTCTTCTCTTCGCAACAAATCAATCAAGTGTAAAAACAACTAATGGTATTCCTTTAATAAATCAATCTTGTTTTCATTTTATTTTTAGTTAAGTTTTAATTTAGAAATAACTATTAAACTATATATTATTATCTTAATAATGAAGGATTGCGGTGACAGTGGTGAGAAAGTAGTAAGGATGAAGGAAGCATCAATAAGATTGCATAAGAATGAAGAGATTTTTAAAGTGATTAACGATTTCAATATTCTAAGTATTGATAAAGAAGGAGACACTACTACAATAAGACTGGAGGAGCTGTTTAAAGAGCATACAAATTACTTAGGAGATTTGAAACTTTGTTGACGTTGAAGGATTTTAATCAAATCAATAACGAGCAAATAATCTACAAACAACAACAAATACAGGCCAATTTCCAACTTCTTTTGGACAATTTTGTGATCAAGATGCAACCAATTAAAAACATATAAATAATTAGAATTCATATAGATGAAAGTATTTATGTATTTTTTGGCTTTGTTTACATACAACAAATTTCCTAATTTTTTTGTTGGCATGTATTGCCTCAATTAATAAGATGCATAATTCTTTTATCTATGTTTCTTTGTGTTACTAATTGTTTGTGATATACTTTGTATTCTTTTCTTGGAGTGTGTGTTTTTGTTATATTTTATTTTTCTTGTTTTAAAAAATTCACATCTTAAAATAAAACAATTTTTATGTTTGTTTGATACAATTTTTTTAAAAAAAAAACCTTAAAAACAATCAAAAACTTGCTTGAAATAAAAATATGTCTTTATTAACAATTCTAATTATTTATTTTTTAATTGATTTTTTTAAAACGAAATTAATATTCACTCTAACCTACAAATTTAAAACATATTCATGTTTTTTTCAAATGTCTATATCATTAAGTAAAAAAATAACTTATATCTAATGGACTCTTATAATTGAATGAGATAACTTTCAAATAATTAGTCACTTTATAAAATAAATAACAATTTTTAAGTAGTCTATTTTATATATGTCTAGAATAATATCTAATGGCACATAGTTAATTGAGCAATACATATGGTAAGATGTCAATTTTTTTTATATGGATTGATTCAATTAATAAAATGCATAGTTTTTTTTTTTTTTTTAACTATTTTTGTTTGTGTTACTAATTGTGTATGGCATAATTTATATTCTTTTCTTGAAGTGTGTGTTTGTTATTGTTTTAATTTCTCGTTTTAAAATAATAACATTTTAAAATCAAATAATATTTATGTATATTTATTATAACTTTTTAGAAAATAAAAAACTTGAAAATAATTTAAAATTTGTTTTAAATGAGAACCTGTTTCTAACAACATCTCTTTACAATTGATTTTCTTTTTCTTAAAAGTAATTTTTAGTTGAGGATAAATTTTTTTTGTAACCAATTGAGAATTTATTTGATGACGAAGATAAAAAAAGATAAGTTAGGAAAATTTATATTCTGTTTTAATTTTACAATCAAATTGTGTTGAATAATATCATAAAGTGATCATATTAAATCATAAAATAGGATTTAATTAATATATATTGCAAAGATTTTTTAATTACTGTTAAACAATAATAACGGTTAGCTTATTAAAAATATTTAAATCTTATTATAATTACTTTAATGAATAGTAGAGATATGCTTACAATATAAAATGTGTCTATCACAGTGGATAACAATTAAACTCTATAATATAATTTATTTTTAATTTTTATTATTGAGAAGTAGTTTATCTGAAGTTAAGTAAGATAGAAATGAATAAATTGACATATAAATTTTTGGTCTCATCAATGATTGTAAAAATAATGTAAAATTAAAAATAGATTAAAATTTTCAAATTAATAATAAATAGTAAACTATAAAAATAAAAATAACGTGAAATGATAAATAAATTAAAAAACTTGTATCTAATTTTATAATAGGAGTTATTTTGTAATATTATATAGCTTAAAAAAATTGATAAGCTAGAGTATAAGAATAAGAAAAAGAAAATAATTCAAGAGGACAAAACTAAACATAAGAGGAAAGAAATCAACCATTCAAATTTTTGAAAATAAAATTAGATTAAAATAAGAAGCCTTCGAAAGATATTAAATGTAAATACTAATTAATTATTAGCTAATTTGTTAAAAAAATATTATTAGTAATATTATTCTCTTAAATTTATAGACAACTATAGAAAAAGATATACTTCTTTATAAATAGAAGATTTGATATTTTATCAAATTTTAGAAACGTATCTAAATTCAACAAAATTTTGAAACCAAATTTTTTATTTACGCTGTTAATAATCCATGTCAATTACATGATGAATAACTAAAGGCGGAAGCGTACCTGTGGGAATTGCCATTAATGAAATCCTGGAATGATGATGATAGAGCCAATGGGTTGGGTGATCTTCCTTAGCAAAACACCCTGAAGACCTTGCTCTCTTGATGGGGATAGAGAGAACCAGAGAGTTTACTCTTTTAGGGTTTTGAAACTGAATAGTCTTGTTGTGTTTGTCTTGGGGACCATTACCCCTATATATAACTATTATTAGTTATATCCCAAATTGCAGTATTTCCAATTCAGCCCCTCATTAAATTAGAAACTGCCTGGTATCTACACTATTAATATTCATAACTATTATGCTCTTTAGCCATAAACTATTATATATTATTTGACCCCCAGTTTATTGACTAATTATATAATGACCCTAACACACTTTATTAATTAATTACATATGTGACCCATAAATCTTACATACGCACCTTTCAACTATTCATATTGAAATAAACTTTCCATTTTATAAAGAAAAGAAACTTAATGTTATCTTGATTGATTCTCATTCCAATTCATTTTGAGATGACAAAAAAAATCGAATTGATTTTGAGATGACAAAAAAAATCGAATTATTTAATAAAAAAATTAAGAAGATTATTATTTTAAATATGGTTTTGTTCCTTTTCTATATAATAGTAATAATAATAGAGATATATCATTATCCAAATCAAAGGCAACTCCATACAAAAAACACAAACAAGCAAGTCTCTTCTCTTTGCCACAAATCAATCAAGTGTAAAAAAAACCAATGGTATTCCTTTAATAAATCAATCTTGTTTTCATTTTATTTTTAGTTAAGTTTTAATTTAGAAATAACTATTAAACTATATATTATTATCTTAATAATGAAGGATTGCGGTGACAGTGGTGAGAAAGTAGTAAGGATGAAGGAAGCATCAATAAGATTGCATAAGAATGAAGAGATTTTTAAAGTGATTAACGATTTCAATGCTCTAAGTATTGATAAAGAAAGTGACACTACTACAATAAGACTAGAGGAGCTGTTGAAAGAGCATACAAAATTTACTTAGGAGATTTGAAACTTTGTTGACGTTGAAGGATTTTAATCAAATCAATAACGAGCAAATAATCTACAAACATCAACAAATACAGTCCAATTTTCAACTTCTTTGGGACAATTTTGTGATCAAGAAGCAACCAACTAAAAACATATAAATAATTAGAATTCATATAGATGAAAGTATTAATGTATTTTTTGGCTTTGTTTACATACAACAAGGTGCCTAATTTTTTTGTTGCCATGTATTGCCTCGATTAATAAGATGCATAATTCTTTTATCTATGTTTGTTTGTGTTACTAATTCTTTATGATATACTTTGTATTCTTTTCTTGGAGTGTGTGTTTGTTATATTTTATTTTTCTTGTTTTAAAAAATTTACATCTTAAAATAAAACAATTTTTATGTTTGTTTGTTACAATTTTTTAAAAAAAACCTTAAAAATAATCAAAAATTTGCTTGAAATAAAAATATGTCTTTAACTACAATTTTAATTATTTATTTTTTTAAAACGAAATTAATATTCACTCTAACCTACAAATTTAAAACATATTCTTTTTTTTTTAAATGCCTATATCATTTAGTAAAAAAATAACTTATATCAATTGGACTCTTATAATTGAATAAGATAACTTTCAAATAATTAGTCACTTTGTAAAATAAATATCAACTTTTAAGTAATCTAGTTTATATATGTCTAGAATAATATGTAATAGCACATAGTTAATTGAGCAATATATATGGTAAGATTTCAATTTTTTTTATATCGATTTATTCCATTAATAAAATGCATATTTTTTTTAACTATTTTGTTTGTGTTACTAATTGTGTATGGCATAATTTATATTCTTTTCTTGATGTGTGTGTTTGTTATTGTTTTAATTTCTCCTTTTAAAATAATTACATTTTAAAATCATATAATCTTTATGTATATTTATTATAACTTTTTAGAAAATAAAAAACTTGAAAATAATTTAAAATTTGTTTTAAATGAGAACCTGTTTTTAACAACATCTCTTTACAATTGATTTTCTTTTTCTTAAAAGTAATTTTCAATTGAGGATTTTTTTTTGTAACCAATTGAGAATTTATTTGATGACGAAGATAAAAAAGATAAGTTAGGAAAATTTATATTCTGTTTTAATTTTAAAATTATATTTTGATGAGTAATATCATAAAGTGATCATGTTAAATTATAAAATAGGATTTAATTCATATATATTGCAAAGATTTTTTAATTACTGTTGAACAATAATAACGGTTAGCTTATTAAAAATAGTTAAATCTTATTATAATTACTTTCATGAATAGTTGAGATATGCTTACAATATAAAATTTGTCTATTACAGTGAATAACAATTAAACTCTATAATATAATTTATTTGTAAATTTTATTATTGAGAAGTAGTTTATCTGAAGTTAAGTAAGATAGAAATCAACAAGTTGACATATAAATTTGTTGGCCTCATCTATTATTGTAAAAATAATGTAAAATTTCAAATATATTAAAATTTTAAAATTAATAATAAATAGTAAACTATAAAAATAAAAATAACGTGAAATGATAAATAAATTAAAAAACTAGTATGTAATTTCATAATAGGAGTTATTTTGTAATATTATATAGCTTAAAAAAATTGATAAGTTAAAATATAAGAATAAGAAAAAGAAAATAATTCAAGAGGACAAAACTAAACATAAGAGGAAAGAAATCAATCATTCAAATTTTTGAAAATAAAATTAGATTAAAATAAGAAGCCTTCGAAAGATATTAAATGTAAATACTAATTAGTTATTAGCTAATTTGTTAAAAAAATATTATTAGTAATATTATTCTCTTAAATTTATAGACAACTATAGAAAAAGATATACTATCCCTACCAAATGTGCATACGAACCATATTGCCAAACATCTCCATTGCAAACCATCTCCATCTTTGTTACTATCCCTACCAACTCTCATTCAAATACTATCCCTAAACCCTAAACCGCTTCAGTTTCCTCTTCATTACGTAAACTTCATACGCTTGTTTCCTCCTCCTCTTTATTCTCCTTCTCATTGCGAATCCTACGAACAATATTGCCTTGTTACTAACCCTCATTACGTAAACTTCATACGCTTGTTTCCTCCTCCTCTTTATTCTCCTTCTCATTGCGAATCCTACGAACAATATTGCCTTGTTACTAACCCTCATTACGTAAACTTCATACGCTTGTTTCCTCTTCATTCTCCTTGTCATTGCGAACCATATTTGTTTATGCGAACCCTACTCTCCTACGAATCGTTCGTATTTCTGCGCCGTAACCCTATTGTTCTTCTGTTTTTCAGGTATGGTATTTATTAGTTTTTTGTTTTCACTAAAATGCATATTGAACTTATACTGCTATCAATGCACAAATATTTATTGACTTATATGTTTTATTTTATAGTGCCCTCGTCAAACTAACAACATCGACTGTGGGTACTATATATTGCGATTCATGAAGGAGATTGTTGATATAAATCAAACTATAATCCCAGAAATGGTACAGTATTTTCATTATTTGATTTTCATATATAAACTATGTATATATTTGATTCTAACTTATTTATGTTCAATTTTTATATCGCACAGTACTTTGACAATTTCAGTCCAAAATACTCTAAAAGAGATCTAATTGGAATAAAGGAAGACTGGTGTCAGTATGTGATTGAAATGAAAATTATTTGATTTGCTGGGAAATCGCATGCTGCAAGGGATAGTTATATGAATATATGGTAGTTATGTTCTGTGTAGTTCTGATAGTTATATGTATATGAATATGGCACATTTGAAAAGTTATGAATATGTAGTTATATGAATATGTATATAGTT
>NC_021160.2:32588045-32591776 GCF_000331145.2 Cicer arietinum | reverse complement strand
AAATATTTATTGACTTATATGTTTTATTTTATAGTGCCCTCGTCAAACTAACAACATCGACTGTGGGTACTATATATTGCGATTCATGAAGGAGATTGTTGATATAAATCAAACTATAATCCCAGAAATGGTACAGTATTTTCATTATTTGATTTTCATATATAAACTATGTATATATTTGATTCTAACTTATTTATGTTCAATTTTTATATCGCACAGTACTTTGACAATTTCAGTCCAAAATACTCTGAAAGAGATCTAATTGGAATAAAGGAAGACTGGTGTCAGTATGTGATTGAAATGAAAATTATTTGATTTGCTGGGAAATGGCATGCTGCAAGGGATACTTATATGAATATATGGTAGTTATGTTCTGTGTAGTTCTGATAGTTATATGTATATGAATATGGCACATTTGAAAAGTTATGAATATATAGTTATATGAATATGTATATAATTTTGTGCTGTTGTGAATATGTATATGAATATGTTGTTAACTGATTGTGTAAATATGTAAAGTTATAAAGTTAAATTATAAAGTTATATAGTTCTGTTGTTGTGTGCTGATTGTGAAATGATTGTGTGAACTGATTGTGAACTGATTCTAGTTGCAAATGATTTTGGAAAAAAATTAAAAGACAACGGTTTCTAAAAAAATGCCATATAAAACCAAAAAGCGCTTTAAAAAAATTCTATTTACAGTGTTTTTTAATAAAACTAAAATAAGAATGCACCTTTTACAGAGCTTTTTCAAAAAAACATTGTAATAGGTGCATAATAACGCATCTCTTATTTGCATCTTTTACAGTGCTTTTTCAAAAAGCGCTGTAATAGGTGCATAATAATGCATCTATTGAATGCACCTTTTACAACGCTTTGTCCAAAAAGCGCCGTAAAATGAGCATAACAAGCGCGCAATATATCTACCTATTTTATAGCGCTTTTTTATTTTAAAAAGCGTTGTATCTTTTTACAGCGCTAGATACTACAACGCTTATTTTTTTGAAAAAACGTTGTAAATGGCTTAAAAAAAGCGCTGTAAAATAGGTTTTCGCGTATTGTCATGTTATTTAAACTATGATCCATATCATGATAACATGCGTATGATTAAGGCTTACCAATTATATCTCAAACAAACTTGCATCATTTTCACAAAATAACATCATATACTCATTTATAATTTACGACAATTATAACAACACATAATACATCAATATCATAACCCATAACTGTGTGATTAAGTTGCGCTCCTCCTAATCATAATAAAACATAAATATCAACATTATAACAACTTAACTTAAACAATCACATCATCCTATGATTATATGTAAATGTGTTTTTACTTCCTATCATGTCCAAATTTTGCAAATTAATTCATTATTATTCACTAATAGGCTAAAAAGTGTGGCATGCCCCATACAACTGTGTGAAATACGACAGTGTTGTTATAAAATATCATGGCCATGACTCAATTGATAATCTCACCCGTTACCTTTTCTAATCGGTTGAAAATAATAGAATAGAAGATTTTGCGTCTTTCGTATTCATTTCTTGTGATTCAATCGGTGACATCCTAAGCACCAATGATTGCAAGTTATAACGATAATAGAAACAACATTCTAATGATTGAATCCCAAAATAGGGGAAAAAGAACTCATAGTTTTTTTTTTGAAATTGCACAAAGATGATTTCTTAAAAAAAAAAAGAACTCATAGTTTTTTTTGAAATTGCCCAAAGAATAAAAAATAAATAAAAGTTGAAGTCTTTCATGTATTGAGAAATATAGTTCATTGAGGATACAATTTTTTGGAACCAAGTTGGTTCTTGTACAATTTTCATTATGGTGTTTTGACGATAACAAAATAATACATAATAAGAGAACAATTTATCCATTAACAATTGCTTTAAGTGTTCAAAGAATACATTTTAGCAAAGTCGAGTCAAGAAGAGATAAACTCATTTGATATTGATCATCTGAAGACATCACGCTCTAAGGAATTTAACATCATCCGATCATTGAAGATTAGAAGACAGTTGGCTCAACAAATAAGTCGATATTATGTATACACTTTAATGTTTGCATCTGAAGATGACGTCGGTGATACGAGATACGTATTTGATTCTTCTTTTTCTTGTATAGCCTTGGAGGTTGACTTCTCACTTTTAGACTTTAAAGAAATTGATTTTGATTTCTTCTTGGGTTTATCTACATTGAGCTTTATCTCCGAAGATTGAAGAGAACTCAAGAGTTCTTCCAGAAGTAACCTATTGAGATTTTCAGCTTCTTGAATAGTTGTGACTTTTGGTCTCCAATTTCTTAATATACCTCTAAGAATCTTCTTCATATTATCAACAATTTTGTAGCTCTTAATAACTCTTACCATAAAAACCAAGATTTGAAATCTAGAATAACATTTTATTTCAATGGTTTCATTTTTTTCCATCTAAAACAATATGTATTGTTTCACCAATACATATTCTTTGATTTGAATATTTCCCTCATAGTTTAGACACAAAGCTGCAAAGATATCTTTGTTGTTTTCCTTCTGTTACATTTCTCAAATTCTTGTATTGAAACGACATTCATTTAATCTTGTTTAATTATGTAACTTAATTGCTTCTCGTTGCACCAAAAGTACTCTTAAAGACAAGTATTTCTCTATTGCATTAGTAACAAAAAAGCTAAATTACATTCGTGGTCCCTTAACTTAATTTTAGGTAACGTTTTAGTCCTTTAACTTTTTCTTCTTCCCATTTCAGTATTTTATCGTTTGAAATAATTTCAATTTTACCCTTTAAGTGGGTTTATGTTAAGGCAACGTTAACAAATTCCCTCATCCGTTTTCTTCTCAGTTTTCTTCTCTTTCACATTTCCAAATACATTGTTTGGTATTCTCCTCTCCCACTAATTTTCCTCTTCTCGTTTTCTTCTTCCATCCATTAAAAATCATATTCATGGTTCCCAAAACTCAAAATCCATGGACGCTTCATGTTCAAATGGGTCAAATACACAGACCTACAACTATGGTTCTTTCGTTTCTAATGGAATTCGTGAGCTGCCAAATTGTGCTTGTGGTTTGAAACCTGTGATGCGCACATTGACAAAATGGGGTCCGAACAGAGGAAGAAAGTTTTGGTGATATGATCCTAATTTGTGGTAAGCAATAATACCTTTATGGTTTTCAATATTTTAGTTGAGGTTGTTAGATTGGATTTTGGGATTTTGTTTTTCATACTGGTTTTCTCATATTAGGGTTTTAGATTTATGGTTTTTTGGTTCAGATTAGAAATTTGTTATTCGATTCTTGTTGATTTTTTATTGATGTTGTCTTTGTTCATCAATTGTAGAGTTATGATATTGAATGTAGATGCAATTACTTTGTTTGGGATTTAGACTATATGCCTCAAACACAACAGAGAACTCCACAACAACTACATACACAATGTTTAGAGTGCCCCCAAAAGGAGTTGGAGATTATGACTTTGAAGATGCATGGAGATCATAAGTCAACCATTATTAAGATGAAGTTGCTGCTATTTTTATGCGTTTTGTTTGGTGTAGCATGTGTTGTTTTATTGTTGATCTTAGCTCTAAAATGAGCTTATTGTAGTAGATGTAATTTTCTTGAGGTTGATGTAGTAGATTTTTTGTAAGTATGTAGTTATGATAGAGTTTGTTGTATGGAATTTGGAACTATTAATGTAATTTTCTTTTGCATCAATTGTGGCTC
>NC_021160.2:32567180-32583787 GCF_000331145.2 Cicer arietinum | reverse complement strand
TGGGACTGGGCTTGTGCAGGCTGGGACTGGGCTTGTGCAGGTTGGGACTAGGCTTGTGTAGGTTGGGACTGACCTTGTGCATATTGTAGTTTCCTGGGTCTTCCTCTGCGTTTGACAGGTTGTGTGGGTTGGTTTTTCTTGGGTCTTCCTCTGGTTTTGATAGGTTGTGATTGGGCTTGGGCTTGGGTCTGGGCAGCTTGACTTTGGGCTTGAACAACTTCAGTTTGGGCTTGGACAACTTCATTTTGGGCTTGACCAACTTCAAATTGAGGCTGACTTTCTTGGGTTTGGCTTGGACATGATGCCTTGTTATGACCAGGTTGTTTACAATTGGTGCACTTACTTGACATCCCTTTCCTACTAATCATTGTCAAGTCCTTATTTTTTTCATTGCCATCTTTGTTCCTTGACCTTTTGGGCCTTCCTGGAAGCCTTCTTGATGGTGGTGGTAAGACATCAGGATATGGAGTTTGAGCCCATATATTTTGTCCATTTGTTGGGTAAATAACAGGTCGGTAACATGCCGCATATGTCTCTCGCCTATAATATGTTGGAATCAAGTCTTCTGGATCTTTTTTTAGGAAGTTGCAGCAACAAACTGCATGGCAGCAGGGAATACCAGTGACCATCCACTTCCTACATGAACATTCTCTATTTTCCAATGATACCATAAACTTGTCTCCTGTGTGGTTGATGTTACTAACTCCAAATATATTTTCACAGGCATACCTTGTTCAATAACAATAACAAGAATTAACACATGATTTCAGAACAGAATTAACACATGATTTCAGAACAGAATTAACACATGATATCAGAACAGAACAGAATCTGGCATAATCATACCATAACAGAATCAGGTAGAATCATACCATAACAGAATCAGACAGAATCATACCATAATCAGATTTCAGAACAGAACAAAACATAATCAATTTTCATAACAGAATCATAGCATAATAAACATGTTTCAAAACCGATTTCAGGCAGCTTAGCATAAAAAACAAATTTCAGAACCATAGAATTAAAAAACAGAACAAAACCAAAGCATAAAAACAATATTACCTACACATCCACATTCTTGATAATTCTTGTTCCTTTGCTAACTTTTTCTTGATTTGAGGCAGAACAGAACAAGTGTACCTTTCTAATGTAGTTCTATATTTTGCCCACCTTTCCATTAAGTACAATTTGATGTCTTCAAGCATTATCACTATGGGTTTCCGTCTAGGTCCAATTATGACACTATTGAATGTCTCTAACATATTGTTGACAACCACATCACATTTAGAATTGAAACTGAATCTTGACTTTGACCAAAACCTTGGTGGAATCTTCACCAAATACTTGTAGGCCTCTTCGTTAACCTTCCTCAACTCTTTGATTTCTATTTCCCATTGCTGAGGATATGTTGACTTGGCTGCCTTCCACATCAATTCCTTAAGTTTCTTCCCTAGGTACATTTTTCTGAAGTTGTTATAGAGATATCTTACACAAAATCTTTGTTCAACCACAAGAAGCAAGTCATCCATTGCAGGCAACAATCCCTAACATAAACAAGAGAAATTAACACATATAAATAAATTAACATAAATAAACATACTAACATAAATGAATAATGATTAATTGAACTTAAATGAATACCTTTTGCTGATTGGATATAAAAGTGTAGAATTTTCATGCGTACTGTCCACCCAAGTCATTAATTAATAATTTAAGGAACCAAGTCCATGAATCTCTTGTCTCACCTTCAACTACAGCCACAACAATTGGAAGCATTTGGTCATTTGGGTCTCTATCCACAGTAGCAAGAATCATACCCCCATAATACCCTTTAAGGAAACAACCATCAAGACCAATTATTGGTCTACAAACCAGGAAACTCTTTACATCCAACAGAATTACCAAAACAGAACTTTAATGCGTACCTTTTGCTGATCAGATATGAAGGTGTAGGACTTGCATGCTTGTTGTCCACCCAAGTCATTAATTAATAATTTAAGGAACCAAGTCCATGAATCTCTTGTCTCACCTTCAACTACAGCCAGGGCAATTGGAAGCATTTGGTCATTTGGGTCTCTATCCACAGTAGCAAGAATCATACCCCCATAATACCCTTTAAGGAAACAACCATCGAGACCAATTATTGGTCTACAAATCAGGAAACTCTCTTTACATCCATTAAGACACATATATAGGCGTTGAAAACTAGGCAACAGTGGTCTGTCCACATAGTCACTTACCTCTGAATTTGTAGCTTGGACTTCTAACTTAACTGTACTATTTGGATTTGATCTTAATAACTCGTGACAATAATCATACAATCTTATATATTGCTCTCTGAATGATCCATCAACCATATCAATTGCAACCTTATGTGCCCTGAATGCCTTCATCTTACTTACTCCAGCATTCCACTTTTGATGAACCTTGTTAGAAATATCTGTAATTTTTATGTTCGGGTTCTCTTTAACTGTTGAGTACAATCTTTTCCCGAGCCAACTTGATCTCATAAATTTGACCTTATACTCTCTATTACATGAATGTGTGTCAACTAGTTTTCTAAGTTGCCATGTATCTTCATCAGGTAACTTTGCACAATAGGCAAACCACTCACAACCTTCCTTGCATTTAACTTTCACTCTTAGTTTGTCATTTTTTATAAACTTCAAATCCCTCCCACTTATAATCTTCCATTTTTTTTGGCATGACAAATAAAGGATACTTCTCAGTTTCTTGTGAATCATCACTCTCCAAATCCTCTGTAAAATACTCTTCATCAAATAATTCCTTCTCACTTTGCATTTTATGTTCCTTTCTATTTGAAGCCGAATTCAAAGTATCATCACTTGACACATTGGCCTCTTCATCTTTATCCACAATATGTTCTTTCTCAACACGAATCTTCTTAGGTCTCTCTTTTTTTCTTACTAGTACTTTCTTTCTTCTTTTTGTTAGTATTAGAACCTTTCTTACTTGCACCATTCCTCTTATCAATTTCAACTTTACACTCAGTTTCCTTACCACCTACCCCTCCTTGTCCTTAAAGTCCGTCACCACCTATTTGGACCTCATCAAACCCATCATTCATGGGCAATTCATCATCAGAGTCTCCAAAAATTACATTAACAACACTATCTTCACCGTTAGACTCAATATTGTCTTCTGTTTGGGTTGCATTTTGGGCTGGTTCATGTGTATCATTTCCTACTTGAGCAGCTTCTTGAGCCTCAGTCTGCACATTATCCACATGTCGTGGGCCTTTTTGAGTCTTAGTCTCCACATTATCCATAAATATGGGCTGAGATACTAGATGAATAAGATACAAATTTACTTTCCCATTAGCCTTGGCAAAGTTTACCATTTCCATTGCCCCAGTGTCACTTTCTAAAAAACTTTCTCACCATACACCTCATACTAAATACCAATAACTTCATGATACTCCATTTGTTTAATAATATAAAAAATCTCAAAGTAACTCCACCTGTCAGCATCACATTTCCAATTTGAAACTTCACCTTGGTACACTTCCATTGTGTCATCCAAAAAATACCCTCCATGGTGAACATCGACGAAAAAGACATCCATTCTGCTTTTTTCTACATTGAAAACACAAAAAAAAAACCCATTAATAGAAAATTATAATCAAATGGTAGGGACCACAAATCTGACCCCATAATCTTAGAAAAAGAGGAAGGAATTTGTATGTGTGGACCACAAACCCTAGACCCAAATAAACAACACATGAAAGAATAAAATCATTCAAAAATCAAACACATGCAAATAATAAATACCATAAGGACCCAACTAAACCCTAAACCTAAACCCTAAAACAAATCAGATCACTAAACATCAGAATCCATAAACATGTTACCTTTCTTCTCCTCTCAATGTGGGATTATGATTTCTTGAAGCTTGACTCTGATGGTGTGTTCTTCGATTCCTTCTAGTTATCGTTGAAATTGATTTACGATTTCACGGAGATGAGAGAAGAAAACGCGAAGAGGAAAATAAGAAGAAGAAAATAAGAAGAGGAAAATAACAAGACGAAAACGAGAAGAGGAAAATCAGTGGGAGGGGAGAATACCAAACAAGAGATTTAGAAATATCAAAGAGAAAAAACTGAGAAGAAAACGGATGAGAGAATTTGTTAACGTTGTCTTAACGGAAACCCACTTAAAGGGTAAAATTGAAATTATTTCAAACGATAAAATACTGAAATGGGAAAAAAAAAAGTTAAAGGACTAAAATGTTACCTGAAATTAAGTTAAGGGACCACAAATGTAATTTAGCCTAATAAAAATAAGAACAAAATGTCTATATATCGTACCAAAGAGGTTAAATTAATAATTATCCAACTAATTGCGTTTTTATGTTATTTAGACTAATGAAGTTATAATAGTTTTAAGTTGAAATAAACAAGGATAAAGCAGACAAATAACATGTTGCAATTCAATTTATGAAAACATTAAGAAATCTTGTTTCACTTATACCAATTATAATCCCCTAAAATATTTATAATTTATATTTGCAATTGATGTCAATCATCTACTTGATTTTTGTTAAGAATCCCTTTGGTCGGTGATAAATAATACTCTTCTCCTAATTATTACCTTCATGGTCATGCAAGCTAATCAATTAGAAAAAGCATTAATAACCAACAAACATGTAACTAAATATCGATTGAAATAAGGGATTAGGTTATGATCAGTCTAACCTCTTTTTACCAATTAAGAGTTATGTTAATTAGATATGGTGAGTTTACCTATAAACTAATCAATTTGTTAAACAATAGCTATTCCTTACTGGGATTCAAACATAACGATTAATTCATTCAATATGATGGAAGGAACAAATTATAAATTATAGAAGGAAATAAAATTAAAGTGGCCTTAACTATGGATTTAGTTACATATGTTTATGCAAATAATCAAATACATAATGACATTCATAAAATAAAATTGCAATGAAAATAGACCAAGAAAATTTCTCAATAGTGATGATAATTAAGCTCCTCTTCTAGTCTACTTTTCTCTCATCCAAGCTGCCCAATAGTTAAGAACCCTTTTCTTTAATTTTCCAATTTATACTAAACCATAGTAAAGGGGCTCATTCAGCAAGGCTACGTGCCTTACATATGGCCGTACACACATTCGAATAAAAGGGAGAGCATTTGCGCACGACCCTACATTACATACTACCTGATAGTTTGTAACTTCTTGGATAAAGTTTTAACTTCTTTTTGAAAGCTTGCATCTTTTGCAGCTTTTCCATATTCCGACTCCAAAATAAAATTCTACAAATATTTGAAACAAACAAAGATAAGTGAAAATCAAAATCGTAAAATAAGATAAAATCGAGGATAAATGTAAAATCTCGATTTTAACAATAAGGGTGTACTTTTAAAAGGAAGAATAATTTTTAAAATTATACTCTTAATTGCTTTTTCATAAAATATCAAGAGTTTTTTTTTTAAATTCTTTTTTTTTTTTGTCGGGAAATTGATCAGAGTAATTATAAAAAAAATCGAAACATAATGCACCAGAGATGAGGTAGCATTTACATACAAGTTTGAAAGAATGATCAGTTATGAGTTTAAGAACTAAATTGGTTCAAATATAAATACTAATTGTAGATGTTTTAATGATAACAATGCAAAAGAACGATTATCCACTAATTGCTTACTTTAGGTGTGCGAATTATTTAAAACATAACAATAATCTATATTATTGACTATCTGAAATAAGTAACATACGCAATTGTGATTTAGTGATAATTGTTTATGTGCAAAAAAATATATATATTATCAAATTATGAACAAGTGAATATGTTCACAAATGAAAGAGTTAGTCATAACTCAGAAGAAAGTTATGTTGATTAAAATTTGGGCGAATCTTTGGTCTAAAGACAATAGTTCACATTACTATATTAAACGTATCCTCTAAAAATGATGATAAATTAACATACACTATGTTAGAACCGATGGCTCTAGCCGAAGCCTCATATGGATAAAAAGATGAGCTGAAAATTTAGATGTAATCAATGCATTTAAAGACAAATCAATAAATCAACCTTATAATGAAAAAACAAAGAGCAAGACATTCCTTTGGTCAACATTTGCCTTACTCCGAAGATCAACAAAGATCATGGAAGCTCAAGTCATATTTGTAACAACCCAAAATTTTATATTATTTCTAATTTGATACATAATTTATTAACCAAACCAAGTCCTTCAATTTGTATATTTAATCCTCTTTAATGACTATATAAGGATAAGACTCATTCATTAATGTTGTAGACCTTTGTCTTATCTTCTAATTGACATTGACTTGACTCCAATTCGATATCTATAATTCTAGATACCTTTTTCATAAGCAAAACAACTTAAATTGTGAACTTTATATATCATCTAAAACTTCAAATGCATTTTCAATATCTTTAGATTTTAAGTTAGTGATGATGACGACTTAAAATGAAGTAATTAGGAGAAAAAACAAAGAATATTTGAAGTAATTTGAAGGTTTTAATGAATTAGAATTTCTCTTATGAGAATGGCGGGTGAGATGTGTCTCCTCTTTGAATATTATCAATTGGTTCCTTACCATTTTGACAATTACTTCTTGCCTTATCAATCATTATTGATTGTGTCACCTTCTCCATATTCTCAATCTAATCAATCTTTTGTTTATTTCTCCTTTTCGTTTGTTACTTTATATGAAGAAATCACTTGGTTATATCTTCAATCTCATGTGGAAGCACCTAAATTCACACCAGTTAGCTTAAGGCTATTTCTATCACTTTTATATGATTTTCTTTTAGGTTTCAAAGACCACCATGATTGTGTTAATAGGACTACTCTAACTCGAGTTAGGATCCAAATAATGTAGCTGTCGTAACGAAAATCTAAATTTACGTGGTTTTCATGTTTAAATCTGGCCCAAACATACCTAAACGATTTGGATCCTTATTGGGCTAAAAAAAGTTGACCTAACTAACTTGGAACCATTATTTAAACCTTGTAAGAGGTAAAATTCATGTACTTTGCTTTCTTGTTAAATAGTTGTGATATTTGAGAGAAACACAAAAACTCATAATTTTCTAAACAATCGTAGGAAATACAGTTGTAATCTGGAGTATTACTCATTGCTTGGTTTGTCACTAAATTCAATTTATGTTCTGTTTCTTATTCTTTCTTAGAAACATTTTGTCATAACTATTGTTCTTGTTCTTAATTCATTGCTTGAAGTCCAAATTTGAAGTGACCATTCTAATTTTTATTTGATAATGAGTAATCTTTCTCGACTTGAAGATCCATAATTGATATAGGATTCATAAATTTAAAAAGTAGCTTTCGTGATCATCAACCATTAATTAGATACGAGGTTTACTTTATACGGGAGAATACAATTCTTGCATATAGGATATATAACATGTGTGTAATAGGACTAAATTATAAGTGTGTGATTGCATGATATATGTGTATGACTATATGTGTGTATTTAAGAATTGATGGGTTGTTGCTGTATTAAATTATGCGTTTAATGCATGTAATTATTGTGAATCATGTATGGTATGTTAGTATTGTTCTTACATGATATGTGATGATTAATGTAATTTGAAATTGTTTTTTATTTAACATATCAATTTTTAAGTTATCAGAAGTTAAAAAGTCTTAGTAATTAAAGATGATAAATTACTAAGCTTGATTAGCCATAGTATATGAATTAGATATTAATCAGGTATCCTTAATGATTTTTTATGGTAGTTTAATAAAATAATTATGTTATAGTTATAATTAATTAATTATTTGTGAAAGTTTATGTAATATTAGTTTATTAATTATTTAGATTAGGAGTGTTGAAGTTATTAGATAATTATTAAAAATTATTTAATTACTTAGTAGTTAATGGTTAGTTGGTGAGTTGATGAAAATGATGTATAACGATAATTATTAACAAATAATAATATATGATAAATGACTTATATTATATTTAAGCCTAATAATTTAACGTATTAGGGTAATTTCTCATGATTAAGAAATGATAACATTAATATTTTGTTATTGATGATGTATGATGTATCTATTTTTGTATGATATGGTTTTTTTTTGATGATGTTGATGTTAAATTAAACCATTATGACATATGAGTTGTAATTTAGGTTGAAGGTGTTCCAATGGTAGTAGTTGATAAGTTGACTTATTTTAAATGAACTCAAGTTGTAGTATGTGTTGAGTGTCGCTTGATGGTGATGATGTTGGTTAGTTGATTTGTTTTACAAGAAGCCAAAGCATTAGGTTTTTAATAAAACAAATCTTATCTTAGATACCCGTGGAAGAATAGGTAAGGAGGGTTAATTAAATTAAGGGTAGTCCAATTGATATAGGTAGAGGAAGACTAATGTAAACTATTAGTCAAAGCAATATAATAAATTTAGAGTTAAATGGTCTACTTTTGATGTGGTTCTTGACATAACATAATGATATAATCCTTCTACCTGACCCCACTTACTGCTCAAACTGTGCTGTTATAACATGAATCAGAGTTATCGATCTTGTTAGCTTGACAAATATAGGGAAAGCTAATTTGAATTGGTGTACTAGCTCTTTGGCTACCATAATGGCAATAATATATCTTTTACTAAGTGACAATTTTCTGTTTGAGATTGCAAAATCTCCTGATTTATATTGTGCAATTCTTAAATTTCATTTCATCCTTTTAATTGGGGAAGTATCGTGTGTTCAAGGTCTGAACAATTTTTGGTTTACCACATACATGAATTTGATTAAATAATAAGAAATTTAATTTTATTTCTCAAAACCAAACTAAGGAAAGAACATGTCAATTTTTGGTTTACCACATACCACATCCTTTTATTAGGTTTTGAACTGTCAAAAGTTCAAACCTTCTGATTAGAAAGAAAAGGACGTGTCACTAAAGCAGGAATTCTTTGGCTTGAGATTAGATTTTAGTACGGATGGATATTTTCATTTTTATTTTATTTGTAATTTTTTATATATCACTATATTTTTAAAAATTTATTAGTTTGTCTCCGGGTATTTCATTTACTAGCCAGGAGAAAGCCTGGAGGAGGCTGTGAGAAGAGAAACATAGGAGGAGACTGGTATTCAAGTTGGAGAAGTTGTATATCACAGTTCTCAGCCATGGCCTGGTATAACATTTTACATAACTTTCATTTAATTTAGGTTTTATACTGTTATTCTTTTTCTCCATTGTTTGTATGTGATATAACACCTAGGCCCAATCCATGTAAGCCCATTTATAGGAGAGTGCAGAAGGGAAGGAAGACAAGTTAGTAAGTAACCTCCCTGATTTTAAGAGATTTTTGGTTATAAGAGAGGGGGAAGGATAATAGGAAAATCTTGGAGAAAAGTTGTTAGTTTACAATTAGGAGAAGTAATTCTTCGTTTAGGAGCTTAGCTCTCGTTTAGGAGTTAAAAGAACTTTTGTTTATCAAGCTTAGCTCTGGTTTAGAAGTTCAAAGAACTCTGGTTTATCATTTCCATTTCTGCTTTCCTCAATTTTAAGAGTTTGAAGTTCATCATTTTCAGTAAATAAATTCATTTTTATTATCTTAAAATTCTGAGTCCAATCAGCATATGAAAATCTTTGTTCATAAACATCTGACAGAAAATCTTATAGGATATGTGTACTATTTGAAGATGATTTTGATAACTCAGATCATGCCTTTATTACTGAATTGATGGTTTTACTTTGTAGTCTTAATTGTAAATGCAATTACATTCCAATTCCTCATTTTGCTTAATTACGTCTGGCTATTAGTAAATTTTAAAGAATTCTATTCTCCTAAATTTCACCTTACTTCAGGATCTTTTTGGGGATACCCTATTTCTTACTTTATTATAATCTAACAAGCAATTTAATCACTTGTATTGTGTTCTGATCATATTCAAAGTAGTCTACAATTCGTGAATATTGTAATATTTTGTCAGCTTTCAAAAGTAGTTAAGTGCAAGGTAGTCTAATGTACTTAAATAACACATACTTTGTGTTCTCTTATCTCATCAAAATTATAAATGTTCTCCCGTCTTTTGTAATGTTAATACTTTCTTTTCTGTTGGCTTTCTAGTTGGACCAAACAGCATGCCATTTCAGCTGATGGTTGGATTCTTTGCATATGCTAAATCCCTCGAAATTAATGTGGATAAGGAAGAGTTGGAAGGTGTATATATTGACCACCAGTGTTTTATTGAATTTACTTATTACCCAATGCATCCTTTTTCTTAAATCTAAATGCATGGAAAATAGTGGATACTGATGAAGACTGTTTAACTGAAGACTTGTTTATCTTTCACCTCCATTTTCATTCTTATATAGCAAGCCTTCTCTAATTTAGTGGCACAATTTTGTTTAAATTACAACTATGCAATGGTTTAACTTCTCAAGCATTCACATCAACCCCACTGCGCACAAGCCCGGATTAACTACAGTCACCACCCCTCCCCCAACTGCAGTACAACTATGCAGTCACCAGCCCGGATATGTTTTATGCCAACTCTGTTGCCACATGGGTTCGTGTTGCCATTGGGCCTCGACTTGAAGAATTAGAGCTTAGTCTTTTTTCAAGTGATGGAGAGGCCTTTGTGATGCCTTATAATCTCTTCACTTGCACCAACCTTGTCTCTCTAAAATTAACTCAACAATTCAACAATTTTCAAAATATATTTTATTTTAAATTGTGGTTGCAGTTATGGTTAAGTTAGGTTACCGATAAGTTCGGTTACGCCGTAAACCTTTATAATATGGATAAATGCGACTGCAATGTTGTAATTGTAGATGCACTCTGCATATGAGTGTTTATGGTGTAAAAACTGAATTGAATTAAATCATATTAATAATTTGTTTCAGTTTTTTAAAGTCATTTTCATTTTAATATTTTGAACAAATTTTTAATATGTGTGACGTTTACTTTTTCCCTTTCTACAAAGATTTAACGACACAAATAAATGGTGAATATATTAAAAGATTTTTTTCCATCTCCTTGAATCATATGGATTCAAATAATTTTTTTTCTGTGTTTCAGTCATTCAATTTGTTTTAGATTTTGTATGCAAATCTATTTCACTAATTGCAATTTTATCATGGAGATTTCAAAATACAAAATATTAAAAGCAATTTAAAACTATCGTATATTTGGTTTCTTATTTACCGAATTTATCTCTTCTATTATTTGAATTTAATGTGTAATTTTTTTTTACCCAACCAAATATATAATGTTATAACATAATGTTTTTGAAATTTCACAGTTTGTGCGGTGGAATCCATGTGAAATTGCACAGTTCAACAAAAATTAATTTGCCATCACTAAAGATTTTGCAACTGGACATCGACTCTGTGGATTGTATTGACACCCTTCTCTCTGGATGTTCTACACTGGAAAGTTTGGATATTTGTTTTGCTCCTAAATGTTTGTCCACAATTCGCATGCCACATTCTTTGAAGAGTTTGAAAATAGGTGTTGAGAATAATGATATTGGAACTCACTTTGAAATTGTTTCACCCGGACTCGAATACCTCAGCATAAATCAAATCACAGCATTTGGTCCTATCACTGTTTGTAACTTCCCAGAGGTGACTCAAGTGTTTCTTGATGTCTTTTCACTCGAAGAATCTGTCAACGCTTTACTTAATCTTCTCCTAGCTATCTCCGCAACAAATACATTAGAGCTTCGTCGTTCCACAACAAAGGTGAAGTTTATTTACCATAATTTTCATTTTGTGTATTTTAAGAAACTAAAATGTTCTATTCCCAGATCATAATGTAAACGGAAGTGAATGCCATTCAAAACAACCTACTGGTTCTGCAAATTTGTAGGATTGACTGACTATTTTGTGGACAGCTTTGGATATAAGGCTTATCTATTTTATTATATTGTTATGTATCTCTTGAAGGCATACTGTAGCTATAGAAGTTTTGAATTTTTCAATTTGTAAAGATTATGTACACCAAGAATTGGAAACATTTCCATTTTAGACTAAATAAAGTCATGTTATAATGATATTATGTCATATAGAGACAAATCTTAAGATTGGTTTGGTTGTATTTTGTTTCTTTGGAAAACTTTTATCCTTTATCATTTTTTGGCTTTAGTACTCTGATCATATTGTCGTGTTACTACTGATAAGATACAATATTGCAATTCCTTATGGAAGGACAAGTACTATATCCATTAAGAAGATCAAAACAAATCGATAATAACAAGAAAGCATAAAAAATGCAATAACAAGAAAGCATAAAAAATGAATCGTTTTGTTTTTTCTTTTTATTATAACAAATTGAAATGACTAATACAGTATCAGAAAAATCGTATTAACAAAGAAAGAATGGTAAGAATTACAGCTCTTGACAAAGAAAGAAAATAAAAAACTAATATGTATTTGTTCATATCCTATATCCTTGAATCTAATTTGTCACCAACACATTTTGGGTTTTGTTTGGCCAAAATTTGGCGACCAATGTTTTTCCAATCAACATTACATGAGTGTGTTTCTGGGTATCTATGTCTTCCACAAAATAAATCTCCACAGCGACACTCGAATCCAAGTATTCCAACTTTTTTGTTGCAACTATTGCACCTATTTTTCTTCTTGATGGTTGTAGTGTCTGTGAGAGTAATAGAATCAATAGCTGCACATAAATCAGTTACAGAGCTCTCTGAAATACTCTGTTTTTGAGAAGGAGATGATGAACCAAGAACAGGACCTTCCATTTCTGATGTGTTGGTGTTTTCTTCGATGCAATCTTTGTAACACTTTGAACAAAAGTTTTTGTTTTCAGCAGAACCATAGAAACCACAACCATTACGACAACGCGTTAGATGAACTGTATTGTTTCACTTCGATTGGCTTAAGGAAAAACGTAAAAGGATGTTGATATCACTTAACAAATTTAGAGAAGAAGAAAACTTTCAGAGAAGAAGAAAGGTTTCTCAAAGTGAATATGCAAGATTGATTTATTGAAAGCGGGTGTTTAATTTATAATGAATAATGGCATTAAGTAAGATTATCAAAAACATATCTCCTCTCATTAATAGCATATCAATTAGTCAAGAGTTCATTCAATCAAATTCAATTAATGATAGATATATCTTAATGAGACCTTTTTTATTGCCTAAAAAATATATATCTTTTTATGATACGCTTGGATACATATCTAACGGTAATATAATTTATTTCTAATTTTTTTTTTTTGAGAAGTAATTTATTTCTAGTTAAATTATTTTCATTTGGTAGAGTGTAAGATAGAAATCAACAAGATAATATTTAATTTTTTTTGTCTCATTTATGATTGTAAAAATAATGTAAAATTTCAAATATATTAAAATTTTAAAATAAATAATAAATAGTAAACTATAAAAATAAAAATAATATGAAATGGTAAATAAATTTTAAAACTAGTATGTAATTTCAAAATAGGAGTTATTTTGTAATTTTATATAACTTAAAAAAAATTGATAAGCTAGAATATATATTAATAAAAAAATAAAAGGAATGAAAAATAATAATTTAATTTATAATGAATAATGGCACTAAGTAAGACTATCAAAAACATATCTCCACTCATTAATAGCATATCAATTAGTCAAGTGTTCATTCAATCAAATCCAATTAAAGATTCTAATTGATTTGATAATAAAAAATTAAGAAGATTATTATTTTAAACAGGTTTCCTTCATTTCCTATATAATAGTAATAGTAATAGAGCTATATCATTATATCAATCAAAGGCAACTCAATACAAAAACACAAGCAAATAAGTCTCTTGCAAATCAATTAAGTGTAAAAAAAACCAATGGTATTCCTTCAATAAATCAATCTTGTTTGTATTTTATGTTTGGTTTAGTTTTAAATTGAAAATAATTATTAAACTATATATTATTATCTTAATAATGAAGGATTACGGTGACATGAATGGTGAGAAAGTAGGAAAGATGAAGGAAGCATCAACAAAAATGCATAAAAATGAAGAGATTTTAAAAGTGATTAATGATTTCAATGCTCTAAGTTTTGATAGATAATGTGTCACTGCTAGAATAAGACTGGGAGAGCTGTTTAAAGAACATACAAAATTACTTTCGAGATTCAACATTTTGTTGACGCTAAAGGATTTTAATCAAATCAATAACAAGCAAATAATCTACAAACTTCAACAAATAGAGTCCAATTTTTGACTTCTTTGAGACAATTCCGTGATCAAGAAGCAACCATCTAAAAATGTATAAATAATTAGGATTCATATAGATGAAACTATATATTACTATACTTTTGGACTTTGTTTACATACAACAAGGTGCTTAATTTTTTTGTTGACATTGATTGCCTCAATTAATAACATGCATAGTTCTTTTATCTATGTTTATCTATGTTTGTTTGTGTTACTAATTATTTATGATATACTTTGTATTCTTTTCTTGAGTGTGTGTTTGTTATACTTTTTTTTTTCTTTTTTTGTTTTAAAAAATTCACATCTTAAAAGAAAACAATTTTTATGTTTGTTTGTTACAATTTAAAAAAAAAAAAAAACCTTAAAAATAATAAAAAATTTGCTTTAAATAAAAATATGTCTTTAGCAACATTTCTAAAATTTTATTTTTATAATTGATTTTTTAAAATGAAATTAATTTCACTCTAACCTACAAACTCAAAACATATTCATTTTTTTTAAAAAGTGTCTATATCATTAAATAAAAAAATAACTTATATCAAATGGACTATTATGGTTGAATGAGATAACTTTCAAATAATTAGTCACTTTGTAAAATAAATATCAATTTTTAAGTAATCTAGTTAAAATATATCTAGAATAATATGTAGTAGCATATATTTAATTGAGTAATACATACGATAAGATGCCTAATTTTTTTTTTATATTGATTGACTCAATTAATAAACTGCTACTTTTTTTCTTTTTAACTATGTTTGTTTGTGTTACCAACTGTGTATGGCATAATTTATATTCTTTTCTTGGAGTGTGTGTTTGCTATTGTTTTAATTTCTTATTTTAAAATAATCACATTTTAAAATAAAATAATCTTTATACTTATTTATTACAACTTTTAAAAAAAAAACTTGAAAATAATATAAAATTTGTTTAAATGAGAACCTGTTTTTAACAACATCTCTAAAAATTTATCTTTACAATTGATTTTTTTTTTCTTCTTAAAAGTAATTTTCAATTGAGGATTTTTTTATAACCAATTGAGAATTTATTTGATGATGAAGATAAAAAAAGTTAAGTTAGGAAAATTTATATTCTATTTTAATTTTAAGTTGATTTTGTGGAATAATATCATAAAGTGATCATGTTAAATCATAAAATAGGATTTTATTCATATATATTACAAATAGTTTTTAATTACTGCTGAACAATAATAACGGTTAGCTTATTAAAAATATTTCAATCTTATTATAATTACTTTCATGAATAATTGAGATATGTTTACAATATAAAATTTTTCTACTATAGTTTATAACAATTAAACTTTATAATATAATTTATTTTTAATTTTTATTATTGAGAAGTAATTTATCTCAAGTTAAGTAAGATAGAAATCAACAAGATAACATAATGTGTCGAAAGGACAAGTGAACATGGTCTTTTCTTGGTCCTCTGGTGCAATATGGATATGAAAATAACCAGAAAAACCATCAAGAAGACAATAATGTGACTTACCAACCAACCGTTCAAGCATATGATAAATGAATGGTAAAGGGAAATGATCCTTTCTAGTTGTCTGGTTTAGTCTCATGTAATCGACGCATACCCTCCAACTGCTCTACACTCGTGTGGTGATAAGTTCATGTTGTTTTTGAAATTCGAAAACCTTTGAAAACAATTTATGCCACCGAAAATATTACTGGGTTGAGTCGCGGACTAGGTCGCTCTCTTTAAGACGTTTCGAGGCACTGCCCAAAATTGTGCAAGGCAGACTATCAACCACGAAGTCCCCAGGATAAAACAGCCCAGATTCACTGTATCGGAGTTCTACTGCACTGTAGAAAACCGTTCTAGAATTACACCCTCTGTATGCCAGTCGATAGACTGACACTCAATATAGCACGGAGGCTACTCAAATATAGCACGGAGGCTACTCAAGAAAAGAAGAAGAAGAAGAAGAATATAAGGGGGAGAAGTGAGAAAAGCCTCAGATACGGAGTGCTTTTGGCGTGCTTTTCCAAGTGAGGTGAGCTCTCTATTTATAGATGAGTTCAGCAACTGGATCAGAGAAAATGGGGGGATCCAAGGAGCACGAAGTCCACTTACTGGCCACTAGGAGAGTGCCTCAGAAATAGGAAACGTGATTGACAAGGCTCCTTGACCGGGCAAAAGTCAAAAACGTGGAAAAGACTCAGCTTTAGGGTTTTGACGTGGCAAACATCTGAAGCTAAGTCAAATTAGGGTTTTGACTGAGCAAGGCACAAGAGACTAGTCTGTTTAGGGTTTGAATGAATCAGAACTTTGACTTTGACCTTGTGGATGGCAGTTTCGTAATATGTGACATATCGCAAGCAATTAATTAATTAAATAAATAATTAATTTCCATCTGTTAAAAAAACTTTAATACA
>NC_021160.2:32563733-32565897 GCF_000331145.2 Cicer arietinum | reverse complement strand
CGGACGGGCGGCGGCGCGCGCGCGCGTGTGGTGGTCCGTTTGCTTGCGTTCTCCCTCCTTCACAAAATTGCGGTGCCCCTTGGGGCCCAACCCAATTGTGAAACTAACTCCTTATAAATGTCATAAATGAGTGTGTTCCCTCCAATGTGGGACTTCTCATTTTTCAATTCACACATTAAAGCCATCATCAATGCCAATTATGTTTCATCATTTCCAACAATCCCCCACTTGAATTTAAAAATGGATTCTAGAATAGCGTCAGACGCTTCAATAAGATTGTGCATAAACAAAGGTGTCTTTCGACTTGAACCTTTGCATAGCGAGTAGGATTCAGATTCAACAAGAGTAACCGTAGTTTTGAACTCTATCTCTGACATCAAACCCACACACAACCTTTTCATTAGGTGTATTCTAAAAAGCCCGTGCATTTAGGGCCCTGCACGTGTATCCCAGTCTAGTGAACGCTCTAGGAATTCTGCCTCGAAATTCCATAGGAAGCGGCCCCCACTTCCACATTCACGTAGGTGAGTCTATCAAGAGTACTCCTGTAGCCACTAGGTACCCCACTCCATATGGAGTATAGATCTCATTAAGAGTTTCTATTATCTCATCCTTTTTCGCTTCAGGAGTCATGCTTCTCATTTTGACATCCATCTGGTGTATCACCAGGTTATGAATGGCCGCAAGTGATATAAGTACCCTAATGGATGTCAGTCTAGTGACTGGTGAGAAAGTGTCGAAGAAGTCTATGTTCTCTCTCTGTCTGAAACCTTTGGCTACAAGGCGAGCCTTGTATTTATCAACAGATCCATCGGGTTTCAGTTTCTTTTTCAAGATCCATTTACAACCTATTAGTTTGCAACCAGGAGGCAAGTCTACCAGATGCCAGGTCTTGTTAGATTCTAGAGAATCCATCTCATCGTTTATAGCCTCTTGCCATAGATCAGCATCTAATGATGACAGAGCTTCTTTAATGTTCGCAGGATCCTCTTCTATGTTGTAGGCCATGTATTCTGGTCCATAATTTTTGGCAACTCTTGCTCTCTTACTCCTTTGAATTTCCGTTTCGTCTTGTTTGTTGCTTTCAGTGCTCGTTGTCACAGGAACTTGACTTGGTCCGCTGCCCCCACTATTTCTTGATTTGAAAGGGAATTTATCTATATAGAAGTCAGCATCAATTGATTCTATGATCAATTTCGCGTTTAGGTCATAAAACCTATACGCTTTGCTGTTTACTGCATACCCAATGAATACACATTCATAGGCTCTACTAGCGAGTTTGATTCGCTTGGGATCGGGGATTCTGACATACGCCAGACAACCCCAAGTTCGAAGATAAGATAGATTGGGCTGTCTATTCTTCATTATCTCATAAGGAGATGTTTTGCTTTTAGATTTAGGAATTCTATTCAAAACATAGCAAACAGTCAAAATAATTTCCCCCCACCAATGAGATGCAGCACCAGAATTAAGCATTATAGCAACAACTAATTCAGTAAGAGTTCTATTCTTTCTTTCAGCTTTACCATTCATTTCAGGTGAATATGGTGCAGTTGTTTCATGTATAATTCCTTGGGTTTTATAAAACTCATTAAATAAGTCAGAATCATACTCTGTTCATCTATCACTACGAAACCTTTTAATCTTTTTGTTAAATTGATTTTCTATTTCAGTCACAAATATTTTAAACATGTCAAGCGCTTCACTTTTATTTTTCATGAGATATACATAAGTAAAATCAGAACAATCGTCAATAAAAGTGATGAAATAACGTTTTCCATTTTTGGTTAGCGTTCCGTTAAGCTCACATATGTCAGAGTGTATTAATTCTAGAGGTTCAGTTTCTCTAACAATTGATTTATGGGATTTCTTAGTTATTTTGGCTTGACTGCAAAATTCGCATTTTTCAAAATCCTTTTTAGATAATTTTGGAATCAAGCCTAAAACACTTAAATTTGAAATCACATTTTTGTTTATATGACAGAGTCTAGCATGCCAAATATTAAAATCACACAACATGTAAGCAGAAGGAGACATTTTATTCAATTCAACATTCAATTTAAACATGCCATCAGTGGCGTACCCTTTCCCAACAAAAATACCATTTTTAGAAATGGTGTACAAATCCGCCCCTATAGACTGAGTAAACCCTGCCTTATTGAGA
>NC_021160.2:32559347-32562525 GCF_000331145.2 Cicer arietinum | reverse complement strand
CTGACCCAGTAATTTCGTCGGTAGACATGGCAGTTCGAAACGTCTTAAAATTGTTGTTTTTGAAATTCGAAAACCTTTGAAAACAATTTATGCCACCGAAAATATTACTGGGATGAGTCGCGGACTAGGTCGCTCTCTTTAAGACGTTTCGAGGCACTGCCCAAAATTGTGCAAGGCAGACTATCAACCACGAAGTCCCCAGGATAAAACAGCCCAGATTCACTGTATCGGAGTTCTACTGCACTGTAGAAAACCGTTCTAGAATTACACCCTCTGTATGCCAGTCGATAGACTGACACTCGAATATAGCACGGAGGCTACTCAAATATAGCACGGAGGCTACTCAAGAAAAGAAGAAGAAGAAGAAGAATATAAGGGGGAGAAGTGAGAAAAGCCTCAGATATGGAGAGCTTTTGGTGTGCTTTTCCAAGTGAGGTGAGCTCTCTATTTATAGATGAGTTCAGCAACTGGATCAGAGAAAAAGGGGGGATCCAAAGGAGCACGGAGTCCATTTACTGGCCACTAGTAGAGTGCCTCAGAAATAGGAAACTTGATTGACAAGGCTCCTTGACCGGGCAAAAGTCAAAAACGTGGAAAAGACTCAGCTTTAGGGTTTTGACGTGGCAAACATCTGAAGCTAAGTCAAATTAGGGTTTTGACTGAGCAAGGCACAAGAGACTAGTCTGTTTAGGGTTTGAATGAATCAGAACTTTGACTTTGACCTTGTGGATGGCAGTTTCGTAATATGTGACATATCGCAAGCAATTAATTAATTAAATAAATAATTAATTTCCATCTGTTAAAAAAACTTTAATACACCACAACCCGAACCGAACCGAGAATTGCGGTGCCCCTTGGGGCCCAACCCAATTGTGAAACTAACTCCTTATAAATGTCATAAATGAGTGTGTTCCCTCCAATGTGGGACTTCTCATTTTTCAATTCACACATTAAAGCCATCATCAATGCCAATTATGTTTCATCATTTCCAATAGTTCATTATTTTCATTTTTAACCACTATGAGTCCAGTTTTCTTAGGGACTACCTGCATCGGACTCACCCACTGACTATCAGAGATGGGGTATATAATACTTGCTTGCAAGAGCTTGGTCACTTTTTTTTTTTTTTTACAACATCTAGAATTAATGGGTTAAGTCGCCTTTTGTAAGACCCTTAATTTTAAATTCTAATTTATGTATTTTGGGGAATTTTGTGTTGAATTTCTGAGGCTTTTTAGCCAATTTTATGGCATTTTGTGAGTTAAATGCCAAAAATATCTTTTTGGAGACCCGATTAAAATTATTCGCCGATGAATAATTTTATTTAATTACGGTAAATCTTTTGTCGAAGAAAAAAATTTCTGAGATGCAGCATTTTTCAGAAAAATTCATCTGCACATTGAATTACGGCGAGAGTAGATATTTTTTTGAAAAAGTAGTTTGTGATGTGATGTGAGGTGACAGGCGTAATGATGATTTTTATAAAAATATCTAAATATTTGTAAGTATCTAGATATTTATTTAGATATTTATTATTATTATTATTATTATTATTATATATTATTATTATTTTAATATATATTTTATATATATATAGAACCAAGAGAAACATGAATGTTGCCCTGCTCCTTGCCTTCTCCTTTCTTCTTTTCCTTTCAGTTTCAAAAAAAAAGTGTATGTTGGTGGGTTTGAAAACAAAAATACAAAATACAAATCATCATTTTTCTCCTAGATCTAAGCTTCGTTTCGAGAAGTGACAGAAGAGAAAGTTGCTCATTGTCACGCTGCGGTGCTAGTGAGCTAGTTTTCGACGCGACGTCATGAACTTAAATTTTACCGGAATTAATTACGGTACCGTAATCGCGTGTTAGAGCTATCGTTAAGTTGAGGGTTCCTTCCAAACTTTTAGTTTGCATTTAGGACATTATTTATGATTTTGTGGAAAATAAATTTGATATACTTGAGGCGTGATTTTGTGAAAAATTAATTTAATGTGATTATGTGTAATTTAGTGGAATTTAAATTTGAGGTGTGGTTTGTGGTGATTCAAGTTTGGTGTGATTTATATATTCATAATTATTATTATGAATTTTTGAGATGTGATTTATTTGTGGATTTTGTAGAAAATGAATTGATGAAATTTGGTAGTTTATGTGTAAAAATGTGGAATTTTGAAATTGGGTGAGTTATGTTTGAATTGTTGAAATTTAATTGAGGTGCTATATGTGTGTTGTGGAATTGAATTGATTGAATTTGGTGTGAATTGGAGGTAATTAAATTTGATGTGTTTGAATTACGTAATGAGTTATTTTCAAATAAATGAGTTTGAACTGAAGTTGAAATTTTACAAAAACTTTAGAGTTGTTAAAGTTGTGAAAAAGTTCAAATTTTAACTAAGTTAAAGTGTTTGAGCAAAAAGACAGATTGAAATTAAAAATGGTTAGAGTTTAAAATGTTACTCTTTTAATTACTCTTTGATTGAGTTTAAAAAGAAAAAAAAAAGTTTATAGTATTTTATTAACTCAAATATTTCGGTGCTTTAATAGTCGAGTATGTGAATGTGAAATTTGGACAATATTTGTTTTAAGTAAATAACATAGATTATTTGATTTTAAAAGTTTGATGTGTGAGAAAAATTTAATTTTAGGAATTTTGTTGTGTGTGGATTAGTTTTATTGTGAACAAATTGTTATAAATAGTCATGTTTATGTAGTTAGCTCCTTGAGTCTCGAAAAGGTATCGAGACCGTTGGCACCGAATTAGCGGTGGGGAGAACTCTGATATATTAATTTTGTTGTGGTGATTTATAGTTGAAAATTTTGGAGATTGAATATGGGTGATTAATGTTTGGAAATTTTGGTGATTCATGTTTGGAGAAATTAATGTGTTCATAATTAATATTATGAATTTTTTAGAAGAAGTTTATGTGTGGATTGATGGAAAATGAATTTAATTCAGTTTATGTGTGGATTGGATTTGGAGATGTGATTTATGTGTGTTTGTGGAAATTAAAATTAGTGTGAATAATTATGTTTGAGTATGCTCTGTGTTGTATCTGAAAAATCATTAGTGTTAAATGAGTATTAAAAATGGGGAATCTTTTAATAGTTGCATTTACTTAATGATTGTGGTAAAAGAGTCCAGAGTATGCTCATGCATTCATAGGTACATGGTGACC
>NC_021160.2:32558811-32559317 GCF_000331145.2 Cicer arietinum | reverse complement strand
CGGGGATTGTCGCGTCGTGCTGATCTGTGAGAGATTGCACTCTAGAATGTGCTGATCTATGAGCGATTGCACTCTAGAAAATTGTGCTGGTCTGTGAGCGACTGCACTCTTGTATGTCGTGCTAGTATGTGAGAGACTGCATGCTAGTAAATCGTGTTGATCCGTGAGAGATTGCACCTCGGTAATTAGTATTGGTCTGTGAGAGGCTGTACAATTATGATTTACGCCCCTCGAGGAGGGTTTTGGTTTGGAATTCTGGAATCATGCATTTTGGCATATACGCATTGCATTAGGGTGCTTGGCACGCGAGTCATGTTTGTTATACTATGATGATTGTATATACATATTCGGTTGTTGTTGTGATTTGTCGTAATTGCTTGAGGTGTGAAGTTGGGTTGATTAAGTTTTGATGTAATTATGTGTTCATAATTGATTTAATGAATATTCGATGTGTGATTGAGGTGTGAATTTGTGGAGATTAATTTGGTGTTAATTATGTGTTCATA
>NC_021160.2:32554590-32557724 GCF_000331145.2 Cicer arietinum | reverse complement strand
AAAACTTCATTTTTCAACATTGTTTATGCATTTTTGGACATATGAAAACCCTTTCGAGGAGTATGCTAAGACGAAAGGTTCTTTTGAGCATTTGAAAATATAAGAATTTTGCTATGTGATATTTGTTAATTTCGGTTGGTGACCTTTACAATTATTGTGGAAATATGGGCTTTGCCCTCAGATAAGAACCAGGATCATCCTACCGGTTAGTACCCTGGAGATGGAAAAGTAGTTAGTCATACCTGACCGAAGTTGTGTCAGGAGGATCTTGCGGGGAGCTTGGAGATCACTCGGGTTGTGTAGTTTTGTAGCATGATCAGATCAGGTGGTTGTATAAGGACTAGATGACTTTCTTTTGTGATTGTATTTATTTCATTTTGGAAGATTGTATCTATGCTTAAACTATTTGATGACTTTTATTTTGATGGGTCCATGTACCACTTTTTGATGTGACGTGAGGGGGGCCCTAGTGTATTTTGATGTTCGAACACTTTGGATTTTTATTTCAAAAATTATTCCGCTGCTTGTAAATATTTGTTGACTTTGTCGTTATGTTACGACTAAAATATTTATCCAAAAGTATTTCTTTGTTTTATTTCTTTGTTTTTTTTTTATAAAAAAATAGACTCGTGCTCTAAAAAAATCGGGGTGTTACACCTTTGGGGCTGCCTGACTGATTTTACCCCATCCTCTAGTAGTATCCTATGCATACACATGGATGGGCTAACACCAGGAATATCAACCAAGGTCCATCTGATTGCCTTCCTATGTTTTCTCAAAATCTGCAACAACTTCTCTTCCTGTTCATTTTCAAGTTTGGCTGAAATAATCACATGCAACTTGTCACTTTCTTCTAAATATGCATATTTCAAATTTGCAGGAAGTGGTTTAAGCTCTATAGTCGGTGGTTGTTCAATGGAAGGTACAACACCAGTCAGGTAGTATCAATATCAATTATGTTAGTAGAAATATTAATATCAACACAATGATCAACCTGCAAGGCAGCTTCGATATCACCACACACATAGCAAAATTGAGTATATTTACAGAATTCACAAGTATAAGTATCATCAAAACCAAACAATGAAGGAAAATCAGTAGCAAACATATCGGGGTAAGTGTCATCAACCAAATCATCAAGCAATTCAATTTGAAAAATAGAATGCTCTTCCATGAGGGGTTTCATAGCATCAAAGATGTTAAATTTTACAATGCTATCACCAAATTCCATGGATAGAGTTCCATCATGCGCATCAATTTTTGTTCTGACAATTTTCAAGAATGGTCTGCCTAAGGTGATAGGCGCCCTGTTGGACTTATTATCTCCCTCCATGTCCAAAATGTAAAAATCTGCAGGAAATATCAATTCATTAACTCGAACAAGTACATCCTCCATAAGTCCAGCAGGACGAGCATTGCTCGTGTTTGCCAATTGAATGGTAACACATGTACTCTGTAAAGGTCCAAGAGCAAGATAGTTAAAAATAGATGTAGGCATAACATTAATGGAAGCTCCTAAATCTAACATAACATTTTCAAATTGACTATTGCCCAAGGTACATGAAATTGAAAAAGTTCTTGGATCTTTGCATTTCTGAGGCATGGGCTGAAACATTTCGCCCCATGTTTACCCTTTCATTACCTTTTAACCTTCTCTTGTGTGTGCACCGATCTTTTAAAATTTTTGCATATCTTAGAATCTGTTTAATTGCTTCAAGGAGGGAAATATTCACTTCGACCTCCCTAAATGTATCCAAGATCTCCTTGTCCTTATCGGCCTCATCCATTTTCTTAGTCTTCATCGCCCTTTGAAGAAAAGGAAGTGGTATATTTTGCTCAACATCAACAGTTTCAAATATCAAAGTATCCTCAGCAACCTTGTTATTTTTCATTGCAGTTTCGTGATCAATAAGCAACCAACTAAAAACGTATAAATAATTAGAATTCATATAGATGAAATTATTAATGTATTTTTTGGCTTTGTTTACATACAACAATGTGCCTAATTTTTTTGTTGACATCTATTGCCTCAATTTAAAACATACATAATTCTTTTATCTATGTTTGTTTGTGTTATTAATTGTTTATAATATACTTTGTATTCTTTTCTTGGAGTATATGTTTGTTATATTTTATTTTTCTCGTTTTAAAAAATTCACATCTTAAAATGATACAATTTAAAAAAAAAACCTTAAAAATAATTGAAAATTTGCTTTAAATAAAAATATGTCTTTAGCAACATTTCTAAATATTTATTTTTCTAATTGATTTATTTAAAAACGAAATTAATTTTCACTCTAACAGACAAATACAAAACATATTCAGTTTTTGTTTTAAAAATGTCTAAGTCATTAAATAAAAAAATAACTTATATCAAATGGACTCTTATGATTGAATGTGATAACTTTCAAATAATTAGTCACTTTGTAAAATAAATATCAATTTTAAGTAATCTAGTTTAAATATGTCTAGAATAATATGTAATAGCACATAGTTAATTGAGCAATACATATGGTAAGATGTCAATTTTTTTTTTTATATCGATTGATTCAATTAATAAAATGCATAGTTTTTTTTTTTTTAACTATTTTGTTTGTGTTACTATTTTTATTTTTATTTTTATATATTCTTTTGTTGGACTGTGTGTTTGTTATTGTTTCAATTTCTTGTTTTAAAATAATTACATTTTAAAATAAAATAATCTTTATGTATATTTATTATAACTTTTTAGAAAATAAAAAACTTGAAAATAATTTAAAATTTGTTTTAAATGAGAATCAAATTTTGATGAGTAATGTAACCCCTAATTTATTGTTATACCTTAATTTATTATTATTATTATTATTATTATTATTATTATTATTATTATTATAAATTAGTCATATTTTCTTATACATGTGTTTCTTGTGGTTTAATAATTTTTTCGTAATTGTCTTTTTGTTTGTCTTTATAATTATTTAAATAAAAATCAGTGGTAATTGTTATTAAACCTATTTATTTTATTTAATAATAATAATATATACTAATTTTGAATTGCTATTATCTTATGCCTCATAACTTAGTAGTGTGGTTATCTAAATTTTTATTACTTGAATTTATTTTTATGAAGTATAAATATAAAATAACTATATTAT
>NC_021160.2:32551345-32553791 GCF_000331145.2 Cicer arietinum | reverse complement strand
ATAATAATAATAATAATAATAATAATAATAATAATAATAATAATAATAATAATAATAATAATAATAATAATAATAATAATAATAATAATAATAATAATAATGTGAAACCTAGTTGTCCAATATATATATACCCGCTTCCTAATTGTGAATAATGCACTTCCTAATTATCTAATAGAACACTGGAAGAAAAAGATTAGGGATTAGCTTTGTACCAATAGCCGCCTTCGCCCTGCCTATATCAAACCACGTCAAGTATGCCTTCCTCCCTCTCCTTTACTTGTTCGGGCCTCAGGAATCTATAATAACAATTAAACTAGTATCCTTCCTATTAAATTAGTATCCTTCCTATTCAGAATTAATCCAAAACTTAGTGATGCATTTTGCTAGGCTAGTAGGAGAATTAGCTAACCTTATAGGCTTACATATGTGTATATATATAGCTGAAACAAACTCTGCTACACTAATCCGCCGCGTTGAACTTATGTTATGCATTTTAATTCAAATTCCTCCCTACATATTAACAAATCAGCCACAATGAAAGAATTACATCTTAAGTCTATTACACACGGATCATTGTTCTCGGTTGTGATTTTGTCGGCTACTACTATCGAATTAAAGAATTAAGCATGTATTACTTTTTACAAGATCTTGATTTCGTTTCGTTAGTCTCATTATAAATTATGGTCAAAACCTACCTCGTTTGTGTCACTATTAGTTGAGTCTTCTTTCATTAATTTAGTTACCATCATTTCCATATTTTATTTGATAATTTAGATTCGTGATTAAAATAAAATACTAACTATATTTTATTTATTAATTATATTCTGTTTGAATACCAATTATTTATAGAAATAGGAGAAATGCATCGGTACTATTTACTTTCCTCTATAAAGTGAGTATATTTTGGGTACCTATTTAGATTTTTCAACCGTATTTTGAAATTAAGTTTGAATTATAAAACTGGACATGTGTCCTTTTTGTTTTAATTATTTTGTAATGATAAAGTTGCGGATTATATTCCACAAAATGGTCCAAATACCAATTAATTCTCGCTGATTTCTGAAACAAAGAACTTGCACATACCACTTCATTTAATTTAACAATTTTTTTTTACATGTTTATTTTGTTATTTCATAGTTCATGTATTAGTATTCCTTAATACTATTTACAATATTATTATTAGCATACTTGTTTTAGCATATTATAGTGAGTTTAAATAAATGAAGTTAAATTAATGTTTGAATCAAATAATATGACCTCTTGTTGAATACAACTTCTCTAAACATTCTTCTATTGTTTTATCTCTAAATTCTCTTTTAGATAAACATGTGCAATTGTATTCTCTATCTTATATACATATATCTATATATAAATAAATAAATAATCTCAATTTATTTAACATCTAAAGACTTGAGTTATTCTAATTATAATTTAAAATTATTATAGTGTTCATTGCATCGTAAATTTTTAAGATAGCATATACTGCATATATGTGCCTACAATTTAAAATTTACATCTTAAAGAATCTAATTATATTTGTGCAGCCAATAGCTTTGTTACTTTCCTTTCAATACGTACCGTATATTGTTATAATATTGTAATATCAAAATCATACACACACTATATTTATTTAGTAATATATAATTATGTTATTTTTCATTTATTTTAAATAACATTTCTGTTTATATTAATATAATCATAAGCATATATAGTACTAAATATATTTTTGAGTTGTATTACAAATAGTAGATGATTTATTAATTCACTTATTTATTTAACTATATTCGGTAAGTAATTTATTTGTATTTGGTGGTTGTGTGGCTATAATTCTCTCACGAATTATTAGAGACGACGACTGACGAAGAAACGACTCGTTAGCATATCAGATTCATTGGACGAAATCTTCAATCGAGGTAAGGGGTGAGATGAGGTTCGATTTTCTGAGTATAAAATAACGTGAGATGAACGGGAATACTGAAATTCTCAGATGTTCATTCGGGGATTACTACGTACGGTTGAGCCCTATTGAGTAATAATAATTAATTAATAATATATGAATGATAATAGTGAGGACTAAAATATAATTCGAAACCTATAAAATTGCTGTGAATTAATTTATATTAAGATTGTGTGTTATTTGATTTTATGAAACCATTACTAATTGTTATTGTATGAATGACATGTACTTGAGTGTTTTTGTTACTTGATTGAATTTGTGATATTACTTGAATGTGCCACCTGTTTGATCTTTCATTTTGTGATTGATAAGACTGGATTATGCATTGTGAGTAGTGTATCCCAAAATATTGAGATTTTATTGTTATTGACTGATATACATATATAAAGATGAATGTTGTGAAGTCAAACTGGAACTTATTGAGTCGTGATGTTGGAGTTAGGACTATTTTGTCATCATATATGGAGGGTCTGACAAACCTAGTGATTC
>NC_021160.2:32549170-32551129 GCF_000331145.2 Cicer arietinum | reverse complement strand
GGAAGGAAAAGAAAAGAAAAGGGATAAAAAAAGGAAAGAAGGAAAAAGGAAGAAAGGAAAAAGAAAGGAAAGAAAGAGAAAGGAAAGAAAAAGCAAAATTTCCATCTTCTTCCTCTGTTACTTCACGCGCGAAGCTTCTCCCTCCTTCCTCCATTTTTTGTTTTCTTTGCTTCCTTTTCTTCAAGATTAGAAACCCAAGGGTTGGTGAGTGTGAGAGAGAAGATTTCTCAGCTTCATACTTCCTCGTTGATTCGAAAACGAAGAAAAACGGTGTTAGGGATTTCAAAACCGTTAAACACAAATCTTCCCGTTTCATCTAGATCTAAGCTTCGTTTCGCAAAGGGATAGAAGAGAAAGTTGCTCACCACCACACTACGGTGCTAGTGGACTAACTTGGAAGCGACGTCGCGAGCGGAGATTTTACCGGATTTACTCGCGGTACCGGAAACGCACGTTAAAGCTAACATTAAGGTAAGGGCTCCTTCCAAACTTTTAGTTTGCATTTAGGGACTTATCTGTGATTGTGTGGAAAAGAGTTTTGTTAGGGTTAGAGTGTTGACTTGGGGAAAAATGAATCTAAGGCTTGATGGGTAAAATCTTAGAGTTAGGTTTTGGTGTTATTGATGAATGTTTCGTAGAAAATGACTTTAACTCATTTGTGTATGATTTTGAGTAAATGAAATTTGATGTGTTTTGGTGTGGATTGTGAATTGGATCTGATAATATGTTTTGAGTTTGTTTGGTGAGGAATTTGAAAACCATTAGAGTTAAACGAGTATTAAGAATGGGGAATCTCTTAATGTCTTGCTTACATAATGTTGTTTTCGAAAATCGTTTACGTTAAATGAGTATTAAGAATGAGGAATCTCTTAATGTCTTGTTTACTGAATGTTTGTTTTTTTGGAAAATCGTTTAAGTTAAATGAGAATTAAGAATGAGGAATCTCTTAATGTCTTGTTTATTTAATGTTTGTTTTTGGAAAATCGTTTAAGTTAAACGAGAATTAAGAATGAGGAATCTCTTAATGTCTTGTTTACTTAATGTTTGTTTTTGGAAAATCGTTTAAGTTAAATGAGAATTAAGAATGGGGAATCTCTTAATGTCTTGTTTACTTAATGTTTGTTTTGTAAATCGTTTAAGTTAAATGAGTATTAAGAATGGGGAATCTCTTAATGTCTAGGTTTACTTAATGTTTGTTCTGAAAATCGTTTTAAGTTAAATGAGTATTAAGAATGGGGAATCTCTTAATGTCTTGTTTACTTAATGTTATCGTATGATTTTGAGGAAATGAGATTTGATGTGTTTGAGGGGTATGTTGTGATGATTGTGTTCTTCGTATTTGGCGTGTTTATAATCAATGCTTATGAAATTTGATATGTGTATGGTTGGATTTTGTGTGAAATGAGTTGATGTGTTTTGGTGTGAATCGTGGATTGAATTTGATAATATGTTTGAGTTTGTTTTGTGTGGAATTTGAAAACCATTAGAGTTAAACGGGTATTAAGAATGGGGAATCTCTTAATGTCTTGTTTACTTAATGTTTTGTTTTCAAAATCGTTTAAGTTAAATGAGTATTAAGAATGGGGAATCTCTTAATGTCTTGTTTACTTAATATTCGTTTTGGAAATCGTTTAAGTTAAAAGAGTATTAAGAATGGGGAATCTCTTAATATTTCTGTTTACTTAAGTTTGTTTTGAAAATCGTTTAAGTCAAAAGAGTATTAAGAATGGGGAATCTCTTAATACTTCTGTTGCTTAATGTTTGTTGTGAAAATCGTTTAAGTTAAATGAGTATTAAAAATGGAGAATCTTTTAATATCTGCATTTGCTTAACGATTGTTGTGGGTGGAGTCAGTATAGGCTCATGTATTTTCATGCTTTTTGTAAATCGTGCAGACCCGTGATAGGTGGCACCTCGATAAACGATACGGTCCCGTGATAGGCAGTACATTTATGGTTT
>NC_021160.2:32547710-32548273 GCF_000331145.2 Cicer arietinum | reverse complement strand
AATTCTTATTTTGAGTTAGATAACAGATTGCTCATTGATTTATCAATGTCTTGGTTAGTTATGTATTACTTGTTATATGAACCTTTAGCATATGGAAAACCCTTTTAAGGTGCATGCTAAGTGGAAAAGTTATTTGTGCATTTGAAAACTTAAATGTTATGTGTTAACTGTTAATTTCGGTTGGTGACCCTTTACAACTATTGTGGAAATCTGGGCTTTGCCCTCAGATGAGAGCCAGGATCATCCTACCGGTTCGTACCTTACGGATGGGAATGTAGATGAGAATGCTTGACTGGAGCTAAGTAGGAGGATCTCGCGGGGCGTGTGGAGATCACCCAGAGTGTTTAGTTTGTTTTGGAGAATGATCAGATTAGGTTGACATAGAGGGATCAGACGTCTTTCTTTTGATTCATATTTGTTTTAAAATGGAAGACTGTACCTATACTAATATTGTCAGCTTGACATGTTATTTTCGATGGGTTACATGTACCAACTTTTGATGTGTAAATATTTTGGATTCATATTTTGAGAAACTTTTCCGCTGCTTGTAAATTATAATGACT
>NC_021160.2:32534211-32547540 GCF_000331145.2 Cicer arietinum | reverse complement strand
TTGGCCATTCATGAATTGTCCATCCACTCTTGTAGTGGCATAGTATCAGGCCTCCTAACCAAGTACTTCAGAGTAGAATGGTACCAAATGATGAAGTATAGAGTATAGGACATGTATAGCATTTCATCCTTGCGACTGTCTTACTGTGATTGAATTTGATGAACCGTCGATATTATACACTTGAATGCTTATGAGTTTGTGATAATTTGATTGCTTGCGTGTTCTCCTCGTTTATTTTATACTGTGACATAATTTCGAAACTCACCCTTCGTTGTTTGTGTTTGGCATTTGCGATGGACGCAGACGAGCTGCAAGCTGCATGTGAGACTATTACTCTAGAAGTGTAGGAAGTCGTCTTATCTTGAAGACTTTTACTAGCTATCTTTTGTTAATGTTATTTTGAATGTATTTTATTTTTGGGGATTCCCGCTCTGATAGTGACATCGGGTTGGGACCATATTTACATTTATCATTAAGCTTATGTATGTGTACTTCAAAAAGGATTTTTTTGTCTGATATTATGATTTCGATGTCATTAAGTTTGATGAAAATGTTGGAGTGATGTGATATGTTCACGATTACGTGATACTCTTTACCTTAAAAAAATGTTTGAAAGTTTATATTTATTTATTTAAAAAGAATTTCATTGTTATGAAAATAAAAAAATTATAATTAATTTTTTTTCTTAGGGTTTAGGGTGTCACAAGTAAGATCATAAAGTGATCATATTAAATCATAAAACAAGATGTAATTCTTATATATTGTAAATAATTTTAAATTACTGTTGAACAATAATAACGGTTAACTTATTAAAAATATTGAAATCTTATTATAATTACTTTCATGAATAGTTGAGATATGTTTGCAATATAAAATTTTTCTACTATAGTGGATAACAGTTAAACTCTATAATATAATTTATTTCTAATAAAAAATTAAACTCTATAATATAATTTATTTCTAATTTTTATTATTGAGAAGTAGTTTATCTGAATTTAAATAAGATAGAAATCGACAAGATGACATAATTTTTTTGGTCTCATCTATGATTGTAAAAATAATGTAAAATTTCAAATATATGAAAATTTTAAAATTAATAATAAATAGTAAACTATAAAAATAAAAATAACGTGAAATGATAAATAAATTAAAAAACTAGTATGTAATTTCATAATAGGAGTTATTTAATAATATTATATAGCTTAAAAAAAAATTGATAAGCTAGAATATAAGAAAAAGAAAATAATTCATGAGGACAAAACTAAACATAAGAGGAAAGAAATCAACCATTCAAATTTTTTAAAATAAAATTATATTAAAATAAGAAGCCTTCGAAAGATATTAAATGTAAATACTAATTAATTATTAGCTAATTTGTTAAAAAAATATTATTAGTAATATTAGGCGCATATAGAGCTACAGACGTCTTAGAATTGATACATACGGACATCTGTGGGCCATTTCCAACTCCTTTTTGGAATGGTCAACAATATTTTATATCATTCATAGACGATTATTCTAGATATGCCTACCTTTACCTAATTCACGAAAAGTCCCAATCAATAGACGTGTTCAAATCCTTTAAGGCAGAAGTTGAGAATCAACTTAATAAGAGAATTAAAAAGGTCAAATCTGATCGTGGTGGTGAATACTACGGCAGATATGACGGTTCAGGTGAACAACGTCCGGGACCATTTGCCAAATACCTAGAGGAATGTGGAATCGTCCCACAATACACTATGCCGGGGTCACCCAGCATGAATGGTGTAGCTGAAAGACGAAACAGGACTCTTAAGGATATGGTAAGGAGTATGATTTGTCATTCCACCTTGCCAGAGTCACTCTGGGGAGAGGCATTAAAAACAACAGCATACATTCTTAATAGAGTACTAACTAAGGCAGCGGCTAAAACACCTTATGAGCTTTGGATTGGGCGTAAGCCTAGCCTGAAGCACTTTCATGTTTGAGGATGTCCCGTTGCCAAAATTCACACTTCGACAGATTGGCATACAATCGCTTCTCGCGTAAAATCTCAAGAACTTGTCGCAAATGTTCTCCATGCTCTTCTTCGGTCCTTGAATAAATCAATATATCATCAATGAATACCACCACGAATTTATCAAGGAACGAATTAAAGATCCTGTTCATGTAGTCCATGAAAATTGCCGGTGCATTGGTAACTCCGAACGGCATAACCAGGTATTCATAATGTCCGTAGCGGGTTCTGAAAGCTGTTTTCTGAATGTCTCCTTCCCTTACTCGGATCTGATGGTAACCCGACTTCAAGTCAATCTTCGAAAATATCGCGGCCCCTCTCAATTGATCCATCAAATCATCGATTCGTGGCAAAGGATAACGATTCTTGATAGTTGCCTTGTTGAGCTGTCTATAATCCACACATAGGCGCGAGCTTCCGTCCTTCTTCTTAACTAGCAAAACTGGAGCACCCCATGGTGATACACTTGGTCTGATGAATTTCTTCTCCAACAAGTCTTCAATTTGGCCTTTGAGCTCATTTAATTCCAATGGCGACATTCGATAAGGTGCCATTGAAATGGGTCCCGTTCCTGGGTGCAAATCAATGAAGAATTCCACTTCTCTTACCGGTGGCAATCCTGGAATTTCCGTTGGAAATACATCCCGATACTCGTTGACAAGTATCACATCTTCTATTTCCACATTTATCTTTGCCTCTACATTTGCTAGAGACAAAAATTCATGAGTCCCTTCACTTAGCGACACTCGGAGTTTGTTAGCAGCTAAATACTTAACAACTCCTGGTTCGGGGAAAAGAACCAATTTCCGAGCACAATCCAAGATCACATAGTGATAAGACATCCAATCCATACCGAGGATGACCTCGAGTGATTGTAGCGGTAAACAAATTAGATTAACCAAGAAATCCCTATTCTGAATAGTCATTCGACAATGTAAACATGCTGAATTTACGGTTAAGGTCTTAGCAGGCGTGGAAACAACCAAATCAAAAGGTAAAGCAGACACAGATAACTTCAAGCGATTCACACAGTCCATAGCAATGAAGGAATGGGTTGCCCCCGAATCAAAGAGTGCAGTTAGAGTGTTACCTGCAATCTCACAATCACGCTGAATCAGATTACCAGATGGATTTCCCTCTTCAGCATTCACACAATAAATGCGTCCTCTAGCAGTAGGACGGGTAGCCCTAGCTACATTCACCACTGGTTCCACCTTTGGAGCCGTGCACTCCCTTGCCATGTGCCCCGACTTCTGACAATTGTGACAGATGGGGATGTTAGTGGTACAAGCACTAGCATAGTGTCCTTCTTTCCCACATCGGAAACATCGAAGCACTTGCCCCAATTGCCTCCCGAAATTCTGGTTCCCCGGGCGATTCTGCCCACCGTTGTTATTCTGGGGTCGATTATAAGGTTTAGCAACTTGCTTCCCCTTGTTCTGATAATTCGCCCGACTAGGGCCTCCCGAATTAAAATTCCCAACTCGGCTAGCCCTCTTGTTCTTCATATCTTCCACTTCTCTACATTTCTCTACCAGCGCTTGGAAACGTTGAATTCCCAAAGGTAAGACGGAATCTTGAATCTCATACTTCAATCCGTCTTGGAAACGATGACACATGAACGGTTCATCAATTTCTTCACGGAAGAACCTGAAATGCCTCGATAGTGATTCAAATTTAGCAGCATACTCGCCCACAGTCAGGCTCCCCTGGTGAAGTTTCAGAAAGTCGTCACCCAACTTAGTCCTGGTACTCATCGGAAAGTATTTGTCTAAAAACTTTCTTTTGAACGATTCCCAGTTCACCTCCTCGTGGGCTGCTCCCATCAACAACCTTGCACTCCTCCACCAGTATTCAGCATCCCCTAGCAACATATACGTGGCATAGCTGACCTTCACTCCAGCCTGGCAGTTAATCATATCAAAGATTTTCTCCACTTCTTGGATCCATTGATCCGCCTTCTCTGAACCCTCATCCCCCTTGAACTTAGGAGGATTGTAACGACGGAAGTCTTCCAACCCTCTTGATTCTGCAGCACGGATCTCTCTTCCCCTCTTTTCAAGATCCCGTTGAGTCTTGGCAGCGGTCTGTGCAGCGACAGAAGCAGCCATGTTGTTCATAGCCTCCGCCATTTGATCATTCCTATTAGCGTTGTCTCTCGGAGCGTCATTCCTTCTTGGCGGCATGGTTTCCTATAAAACCATCATCAAGTAGAGTCTTAACACTACTTCAAATAATTCCAAACTAACGTCCGACTAACAACACATAATTATATTGGACTTGACAACTCAAGTCACCTAAACCGACACATGATCAGATAACAACTCCTAACTTATAGGTCGACCTACAATCTATAACCAAGGTTCCACAGCTCCCAAAGAAAACTAAACCTATGCTCTGATACCACAATGTAACACCCCATTTTTGAAAGCGAGGGTATATTTTTTTTTTTTAAAAGAAATTAAAATAAAACAAAGTAAAACAATTGAGGAAATGCTTTTGGATAAATAATTGAGTCATTATAATTTACGCAGCGGAAAAGTTTCTCCAATTATAAATCCAAAACATTTACATAACATCAAATGGTACATGGAACCCATCCAAAGATGATATCAAACTGATAATATTTGTATAAGTACAGTTTTCCAAACTAAAAATACTTCAAACCAAAAAGAAGGACCCCTAGTCCCTATACATCATCCTAATCTGATCATCCTACCAAAAAGCTATACACCCTGAGTAATCTCCACGCGCCCCGTGAGATCCTCCTAACGTAACTGCAGTCAAGCGTTCCCATCTCCATTCCTGTCCGTAGGGTACGAACCGGTAGGGCCGTCCTGACTCTCATCTGAGGGCAAAGCCCAGATTTCCACAATAGTTGTAAAGGGTCACCAACCAGAAAATAACAGTTAACACATAGCAATTAAGTTTTTGAATGCTCAAAACAACTTTTTAACTAAGCGTGCACCTTAACAGGATTTTCAATATGCGAAAAGTTCATACAGTACATTGCCAATGAAAATGAAGGTAAAATGCAGTTCTCGATCTCCTAATTAACACATAATAAAACAAGACATGGATAGATTCATGAGCAATTAATCATACAACTAAAACTGAGGATTTTCACTGAGCCAATCGATTGGGCAATCGATTGGGGTGAAGATTTTTAATGAAAATAGAATCCTGGGCTGAATCAATCGATTTGGCAATCGATTGACAGGATAACGGAGCCCCTGACTTAATACCAATCGATTTCCAAATCGATTTCCTGAAGGTTTTTAGTGAAATTTTGAACTCTGGCTTGATTCAATCGATTGGGCAATCGATTGACAGGATAGCTGAGCCCCTGACTTAATGGCCAATCGATTGGGCAATCGATTTCGAAAGGTAATTTTTGAAAACTGATTACAAAATCGATTGGCTAATCGATTTTGTTCATTTGGCCAAGCCCCTGACTTCCATCCAATCGATTGGGAAATCGATTTCCCTGATCATTTTTCCAAAAATTCATGAATTAACCTAAGTCATTCCTAATCAAGTTCACAACTTAACACTTAGCAATTTCTACGCGATTACCACGGCAATTGGGATCTCGATAACCATCTTACTTACACACAATAATCAACACATAACACTTAGCATTTTCAACGCAATTAACACGATAAATCAAATTCAAATCACTCAATCATAAAACTCAATCAAACACGACTCGTGTGCCAAGCACCCTAATGCAATGCGTATATGCCAAAATGCATGGACTCGGAATTCCAAACCAAAACCCTCCTCGAAGGGCCGTAAATCATAATTGTACCGCCTATCGCAGGCCAAAGTACCAATTACTGAGGTGCCACCTATCACGGGTCAGCACGATTTACTAAAATGCGTAAATCATAAACGTACCACCTATCACGGGTCAGTACAGTTTACCGAGGTGTCACCTATCACGGGTCAACACGATTTACTAAAAGAAAAAGCGGGAATCGTAAACGTACCGCCTATCACAGACCAGTACTGTTTACCTAGGTGCCACCTATCACGGGTCAGCACAATTCACCAAAAATGTAAATCGTAAATGTACCACCTATCACGGGTCAGTACAGTTTACCATGGTGTCACCTATCACGGGTCAACTCGATTTTCTAAATAGTAACTCGTAAACGTACCACCTATCACGGGTCAGTACAGTTTACCAAGGTGTCACCTATCACGGGTCAACACGAATTACTAAATAGTAAATCGTAAACGTACAACCTATCACGGGTCAGTACAGTTTACCAAGGTGTCACCTATCACGGGTCAACACGAATTACTAAATAGTAAATCGTAAACGTACAACCTATCACGGGTCAATACAGTTTACCAAGGTGTCACCTATCACGGGTCGACACAATTTACCAAATGAAATGCATGAGCATACACAGACTCCATTCACAACAATCGTTAAGCAAATGCAGATATTAAAAGATTCCCCATTTTTAATACCCATTTAACTTAAACGACTTTCAAACAACATTAATTAAATAAGTCATTAAGAGATTCCCCGTTCTTAATACCGATTTAACTTAATGATTTTCAAAACAAAACGTTAAGCAAACAGTCATATTAAGAGATTCCCCATTCTTAATACTCATTTACCGAAACGATTTTCAAAAACGATAGTTAAGTAACCGAGACATTAAGAGATTCCCCATTCTCAACGCCCAGTTAACTTAAACATTTTCCTCAAATACACATTAAGTAAACCGAGGTATTAAAAGATTCCCCATTTTTAATACTCGTTTAACTCTAATGGTTTTCAAATTCCACAGAAACAAATTCAAACATTCTTTCACATTCAAACCATAATTCACAACAACCACACCAATTAACAAACATCAAGTACGAACACACCAAATACAACGAACACAAATCACGCAACATAACACCCAGATACATCAAATTTCATTTACCCATAATCATACACAATGACATTCAAATTCATTTACCACGAAACATTCATCACTATAAACAAAACCTAACTCTAAGGTTTTTACCCATAACGCACTAGTTTCGTTTTTCCCCAAATCGATACATTTAACCCTAACAAATTCCTTCCCACACAACTACAGATAAGTCCCTAATGCAAGCTAGAAGTTTGGAAGGAGCCCTTACCTCAACGTTAGCTTTATCGTGCGTTTCCGGTACCGCGAGAAATTCCGGTAAAATCTCCGCTCGCAACGCCGTTTCCAAATTAGTTCACTAGCACCGTAGCGTGGTGGTGAGCAACTTTCCCTTCTGTCTCTTCAAGAAATGAGGTTTGGATCTAGAAGAAACGGAGGTGTTTGTGTTTGGATCTCAAAACCGTTTTTCTTCGTTTTCGAATCAAAGAGGAAGAGTGGAGTTGCGAAAACCTTGATCTAACTCTCACCCAACCTTGGGTCACTAGCTTTGAAGAAAGAAAGCGACGAAAATGAAAACGGGAGAAAGGAGAAAATTTTGGTTTCTTGCGTGAGGTTCAGAGGAAGGAGATGGAAATTTGAGATTTTCCTTCCTTTCTATTTCTTTCCTTTGTTTTTCCTTTCTTCCTTTTTCCTTCCTTCCTTTATATACTATTTTCTTTTCCTTTTCCTTCCTTCTAGTTTTCCTTTCTTTTTCCCTCCAAACAAACATATATAAATATAATAATTATAACTTAACAAATATCTCAAGATCTAGATATTTATTAAATTACCGTTTCACCCGAAACGCCTTAAATTCTCCGTAAAGGATTTTCCGCAGTTAAATTCAATTTATTTATCGACGAGAAATTTTAATTGGCATCGAAATATCTTTTTGATTATAAAACTCCAAAATATTATTAACTTTGGCATATAAGCCTCCGAGCCAAAATCCAAAATACACCAAAAATACATAAATGGTACTTTAAAATTATGGGTCTTACAGGTACGCTTCCGCCTTTGGCTATTCATCATGTAATTGACATGGATTGTTGAGCACAACGTTATTAGGGTTTTTCCAACAATAAGTACATCTCAACTATTTACGAAAGTAATTATAGTAAGAATTAAATATTTTTAATAATCTAACAGTTATGATTATTCAACAGTAATTAAAAACTCTTTACTATATATATAAATTAAATCCTATTTTATGATTTAACATGATCACTTTAAGATATTACTTATAAAAATTTGATCGAAAATTAAAACATAATATAACTTTTCCTAACTTATCTTTTTTATCTTCGTCATCAAATAAATTCTCAATTGGTTATAAAAAAGTCATCAATTAAAAATTACTTTAAAAAAAAAAAAAGAAATCAATTGTAAAAGATTTTTTTTTTTGAGATGTTGTTAAAAACAGGTTCTCATTTAAAACAAAGTTTCAATTATTTTCAAGTTTTTTATTTTCTAAAAAGTTGTAATAAATAAATATAAATATTGTTTTATTTTAAAATGTGATTATTTTACAAACAAGAAACTTAAACAATAACAAACACACACTCTAAGAAAAGAATATAAATTATGCCATACACAATTAGTAACACAAACAAACATGCATAGTTAAAAAAAACTATGCATTTTATTAATTTAGTCAATCAATATAAAAAAAAAATTAGGCATCTTATCCTATGGATTGCTCAATTAACTATGTACTATTAAATATTATTTTCAGACATATTTAAACTAAATTACTTAAAAATTAATATTTATTTTACAAAATAACTAATTACTTTGAAAGTTATCTCAGTTAACTATAAGAGTCTATTTGATATAAGTTATTTTTATATTTAATAATATAGAGATTTTTAAGAAAAAAATGAATATGTTTTGAGTTTATAAATTAGAGTGAAAATTAATTTCATTTTTAAAAAAGTCAATTATAACAATAAATTTTTAGAAATCTTGCTAAAGACAAGATTGATTTATTGAAAGAATTCTATTGGTTTTTTTTACACTTAATTTTATTATCAAATCAATTCGATGTTTTTGTGTTCTCCAAATCAATTGGAATGAGAATTGATCAAGATAACATATTGTTTCTTTTCTTTTTAAAGCGGCGAGTTTATTTTAATATGAATAGTTGGAATGCGAGTAAATAAAGAATTTATTTCGGAATGTAGATACGTTTCTAAAATTTGATAAAATATCAAATCATTTATTTCGGAAAAAATAAAAAATAAATTATCTTTTTGTTTTTTATTTTAAAAATAAATAAATAATTGAGTTATATTGAAAAATTATGTTAAACATACTTTTTCTTTTTTAAGGAAAACATACTTTTTTCAAATTCATGTTAAATAATTTTTTTTAAAGTTTAGTCTTTACATGTTTTTATTTTAGTCCCTATTCTAATAATTTTCTATTAACGAGGAGATATGTTTTTGAGGATCTTACTTAGTGGTATGCTGATTTTAAGACTTTTGAGTGGTGATAGAAAAACAAACAAGCAAAATTAAGTGATCAGAGTAACTTCTCTATGGTTGTCTATAAATTTAAGAGAATAATATTACTAATAATATTTTTTAACAAATAACTAATAATTAATTAGTATTTACATTTAATATTTTTCGACGACTTCTTATTTTACTCCAGTTTTGTTTTAAAAAATTCAGATGGTTGTCTTCTTTCCTCTCATGTTTATTTTTGCCCCTTGAATTATTATTTTTCATTCCCTTTATTTTTTTATTAATATATATTCTATCTTATGAATTTTTTTTAAGTTATATAAAATTACAAAATAACTCCTATTATGAAATTACATACTATTTTTTAAATTTATTTATTATTTCACATTATTTTTATTTTTATAGTTTACTATTTATTATTAATTTAAAATTTTAATATATTTGAAATTTTACATTATTTTTACAATCATAATAAATGAGACAAAAAAAACTATATGGTATCTTGTTGATTTCTATCTTACACTCTACCAAATAATAATAATTTAACTAGAAATAAATTACTTCTAAAAAAAATGGAAAATAAATTATATTACCGTTAGATATGTATCGAGCATATCATAAAAAGATATATATTTTTTAGGCAATAAAAAAGGTCTCATTAAGATATATCTATCATTATATGGATTTGATTGAATGAACTCTTGACTAATTGATATGCTATTAATGAGAGGAGATATGTTTTTGATAATCTTACTTAGTGCCATTATTCATTATAAATTAAACACCCGCTTTCAATAAATCAATCAACTATTTCTTTTGCATATTCACTTTGAGAAACCTTTCTTCTTCTCTGAAAGTTTTCTTCTTCTCTAAAATTGTTAAGTGATATCAACATCCTTTTATGTTTTTCCTTAAGCCAATCGAAGTGAAACAATATGGTTCATCTAACGCGTTGTCGTAATGGTTGTGGTTTCTACGGTTCTGCTGAAAACAAAAACTTTTGTTCAAAGTGTTACAAAGATTGCATCGAAGAAAACACCAAAGCATCAGAAATGGAAGGTCCTGTTCTTGGTTCATCATCTCCTTCTCAAAAACAGAGTGTTTCGGAGAGCTCTGTAACTGATTTCTGTGCAGCTATTGATTCTATTACTCTCACAGACACTACAACCATCAAGAAGAAAAATAGGTGCAATAGTTGCAACAAAAAAGTTGGAATACTTGGATTCGAGTGTCGCTGTGGAGATTTATTTTGTGGAAGACATAGATACCCAGAAACACACTCATGTAATGTTGATTGGAAAAACATTGGTCGCCAAATTTTGGCCAAACAAAACCCAAAATGTGTTGGTGACAAATTAGATTCAAGAATATAGGATATGAACAAATACATATTAGTTTTTTATTTTCTTTCTTTGTCAAGAGCTGTAATTCTTACCATTCTTTGTTAATACGATTTTTCTGATACTGTATTAGTCATTTCAATTTGTTATAATAAAAAGAAAAAACAAAACGATTCATTTTTTATGCTTTCTTGTTATTGAATTTTTTATGCTTTCTTGTTATTTCGATTTGTTTTGATCTTCTTAATGGATATAGTACTTGTTCTTCCATAAGGAATTGCAATATTGTATCTTATCAGTAGTAACACGACAATATGATCAGTACTAAAGCCAAAAAATGATAAAGGATAAAAGTTTTCCAAAGAAACAAAATACAACCAAATCTTAAGATTTGTCTCTATATGACATAATATTATTATAACATGACTTTATTTAGTCTAAAATGGAAATGTTTCCAATTCTTGGTGTACATAATCTTTACAAATTGAAAAATTCAAAACTTCTATAGCTACAGTATGCCTTCAAGAGATACATAACAATATAATAAAATAGATAAGCCTTATATCCAAAGCTGTCCACAAAATAGTCAGTCAATCCTACAAATTTGCAGAACCAGTAGGTTGTTTGAATGGCATTCACTTCCGTTTATATTATGATCTGGGAATGCCCAAGAGGAAATAAGATGATGGGCTATTGCAAAGGGTCCAGGAACAAACATTGGTGCAAGTTCACCACTTTCCACATTGAAATCTGTAGACAAGCTGTGAGTTTTTTCTACACCCTTACACATTTGTTCTACCTTTGCTGCTGCAGTTTTCTGGGATTTCTTGTACTCGGCAAATGTCAGAGCTTTTCTTACATCTTCTCTACTGTGCCACTGAGCATCTACAGAAACAAGTTGAAGCATATTACATGTGTGAAGTGGGATTTGCTGCAGTTGGCTGCAAAGCAGTCAGCATATCTGAACTGATCAATTAAGATCGGACTATCCAGATTTTAAGTATTTCAAATTAAAAACCCAAATTTAATCTGGACTGTCTGATCTTAATTGGATGGTTCTGATATGCCTAGCTGCACTGCAGTTGGGGGAGGGGTGGTGACTGTAGTTAATCCGGGCTTGTGCGCAGTGGGGTTGATGTGAATGCTTGAGAAGTTAAACCATTGCATAGTTGTAATTTAAACAAAATTGTGCCACTAAATTAGAGAAGGCTTGCTATATAAGAATGCAAATGGAGGTGAAAGATAAACAAGTCTTCAGTTAAACAGTCTTCATCAGTATCCACTTAGATTTAAGAAAAAGGATGCATTGTGTAACAACCTTTTTTTGTTTTGTTTTGTTAAGTATAGAAATTAATCTTTAAAATTGTTAATTTTAAAAATAAAATAATTAGTTTAATTGTTTAAAAATAAAAAAGGGCATTATTGTAATATCTGGACAAATGAAGGGCAATGGCATAATTTCCTCTCTACATTTTAAGTATCGTCTTTTTTATTTCTCTTCCATTCTTCCGCTCGTTCTTCTCCTCTTGTTACTGTGTTACTGTGAACCACCTCCCTCATCCTCCCAAATCTTCAACCTCACATTTCCTTTCTTTTTTTTTTTCAAATCAGTAAACCCAAAAGCTTATAAAGGTCTTCAAACTCATTTTTAAACTTTGCATGTCTCAATTTGTAACTAATGCTAATGAGCTTCAACAACGAATAACCCAAAATTGAAGAACTTGGGTCAAGGTGACAATTCAAGCGAAAGGGGAGCTCAGCAACCAAGTTAATCAGAACATCATCTTCTTCCTTGTCACAAACAGTGAGTTTCTATCGTTCTTCATTTAAGAAATTTCTCCAAAGACTTGTGCATGCATGTTAGTTTTGAGAAGTTTTGTTGAAATTTCTTTCAATTAGATTGTTAAGAAATTTTTTAGGTACATGCATTTGGTTTTATTTACTTGATAGAAAATTCTATTTTTTTATCCCAATTATTCAATGCATGAGAGGTGTTTGATGAAAATACTGCGATAACGGCTGCAGGAGCTTTGTGGTATTTAAGTTTGGTTTTCTAAATAAAAACAAAACTATGTAAACAAGTCTTAGAATCAGATTTTTCATGAATTATTGATTTCGAATTTCGAGATGAGACCAATTATGTTGTGTTTATAGGTGAGTTCTTTTTATTAAAGGGTTTTTGTTGTTGCTGTTGTTGTTACAATTAGGGATTTCATTTTTTGGAGTTGTTGAAAATAAGTTAGAACGTAGGCTGTTGTTTATGGTTGTGATGTTTGTGAATGAATTATGTATTAGGAAAAATTTAATTATATGTGCATCACTAGATTTAAGGTGATTATGCTTGTCGATTTATGCTCGTTACCGCTGTTGTTGCCTCTGATGTGTGCTTGTGAAATTGTGTTATGTTACGCTAATTTCGTTTAGAATGATGATTTTAGGTGCTGAAATTTTTGAGTGAACTATTTTGGATTATTACAGATTAGGAGAATTAGAGTGCGATGAAATGAAATTTTGCATATAGGTGTTTTTTTAGAACTGCACTCAAATGATTTAATTTCATGACTTTTATATGTTTACTATTTTTCATGACTTTGATGTGTTACTAA
>NC_021160.2:32524339-32534130 GCF_000331145.2 Cicer arietinum | reverse complement strand
GGATGCACAAGATTGGTTAAAAACCCTTATTGGAAAAGAATAAGCCTAGGGAGGACAAAAATGAATTAAATGTACATCCAATTACACAAATGAACTTATTGGAAGCACAAGATTGGTTAAAAAGACTAATTGGACAAGAATAAGCCTAGGGAGGACGAAAATGACCTAAATGTTCATCCAATGACACAAATGAACTTATGGGATGCACAAGGTTGGTTAAAAACTCTAATTGAACAAGAATAAGCCTAGGGGGACGAAAATGACCTAAGTGTTCGTCCAATTAGACAAATGAACTTATTGGAATGACTTTTATATGTTTACTATTTTCCATGACTTTGATGTGTTACTAATTTCATGACTCCAATGTTGCTTTTATATTCTTGTCTAAAATTTTTATTTTGAATTAAGGACTTAGGATTAAAGTATTATGAGTTTCGTATATCATCTAAAGTTATTTATAAATTGATATGAATGGATAATGCATTTTATATATGACATAACAAGTGCACTTCATACAAAACATTCTTAAGTTTTGTACAATATCATTAATCACATCATGCATGGCCTTAATCACGGTGGGACATTTAGGTTATTCCAGGCATGGGATAACAGGTAAAGGAGAACAATCAGGACGCTGATTGGGGTTTGGCCAGACCTCCTTTACCAATCAGGACTCAATATCTTGGTGACCCACACTAAGATATTGGGCGACTTTACCTTATTCCAAAGGAAAAGATTTGAGGTCATGCATATGTTGTTCAGAATAATATATATATATATATATATATATATATATATATATATATATATATATATATATATATATAAATAGACATGTATAATAATAATAATAATAATAATAATAATAATAATAATAATAATTGTTTTTTCTTCTTGAAATGTATAACTACTTTTGTATGTTTTATACACCTTTATGAAAGAAACTATTTGAGATTGTTTTCCTCTTATTTATAGAGCTCACTGAGATATTTTATCTCATCCAAATTATTATTATTATTTTTTTAGCAGCTGGATGAACATGAGACATGGATATTAGCATCAGAAGATCAGTTTCAAACTCCTGGACTTAGAAGTTGATCTTTTGTTTTATGATGTAATCAGACAATCGCAGTTTGCTTTCAAGATGTAATATTTTATGAATCTATTAAACATGTTGTAAACTATATTTCTGAATGTAGTTTTCAGTTATGATGGTGATTCTAATTTATTATTCATTGTTAATTACCTTTATTTTATTAAGGTGTAAGGGTCCAATTATCATATTCTAGACAAATAATAATGGGTCTTACACATTGGGTAATAAGTAAATTCAATAAAACACTGGTGGTTAATATATATACCTTCCAACTCTTCCTTATCCACATTAATTTCGAGGGATTTAGCATATGCAAAGAATCCAACCATCAGCTGACATGGCATGCTGTTTGGTCCAACTAGAAAGCCAACAGAAAAGAAAGTATTAACATACAAAAGACGGGAGAACATTTATAATTTTGATGAGATAAGAGAACACAAAGTATGTGGTATTTAAGTACATTAGACTACCTTGCACTTAACTACTTTTGAAAGCTGACAAAATATTACAATATTCACGAATTGTAGACTACTTTGAATATGATCAGAACACAATACAAGTGATTAAATTGCTTGTTAGATTAAGATAAAGTAAGAAATAGGGTATCCCCAAAAAGATCCTGAAGTAAGGTGAAATTTAGGAGAATAGAATTTTTTAACATTTACTAATAGCCAGACGTAATTGAGCAAAATGAGGATTTAGAATGTAATTGCATTTACAATCACTACGCCAAAAATGACATTTAACAGCGCCCATTTTACAGCGCTTGCTAAACACAAGCGCTGTTGTAATTATATTTTAAAAATAACGGAACCTATTACAGCGCTTTTGATGCAAAGCGCTGTATAACAAGCGCTGTAGTAGGTCATATAACGTTTGCGCATCACGTTATAAGGCTTTTACAGCGCTTGTCAAAAAAGCGCTGTAAAAGGAAGCGCTTTCTCGAATCAGTTACAGCGCTTTTTTCACAAGCGCTGTAAAACACACGCGCTTTCATTGAATTTAACTACCTATTACAGCGCTTTTTTCACAAGCGCTGTAAAACACATGCGCTTTCATTGAATTTAACTACCTATTACAGCGCGTTTTTCACAAGCGCTGTAAAACACACGCGCTTTCATTGAATTTAACTACCTATTACAGCGCGTTTTTCACAAGCGCTGTAAAACACACGCGCTTTCATTGAATTTAACTACCTATTACAGCGCGTTTTTCACAAGCGCTGTAAAACACATGCGCTTTCATTGAATTTAACTACCTATTACAGCGCTTTTTTCACAAGCGCTGTAAAACACATACGCTTTCATTGAATTTAACTACCTATTACAGCGCTTTTTTCACAAGCGCTGTAAAACACATGCGCTTTCATTGAATTTAACTACCTATTACAGCGCGTTTTTCACAAGCGCTGTAAAATACATCTTTAAAATAATTATATACGTTGGAAACCCTCATATCCTCTACATCTTTCAAATAATTATATACGTTGGAAACCCTCATATCCTCTACATCTTTCAAATAATTATATACGTTGGAAACCCTCATATCCTCTACATCTTTCAAATAATTATATACGTTGCGAACCCTAATATCCTCTACGTACTGTGCGGCCATCTACGTTGTCTAAGGTATTTTTTACACATGATCTGTTATGTTTTGAAATTGTCAAAAATTGTCAAAAACTCATACCACATGATCTGTTCTGTTTTGAAATTGTTAGTTGATATTGGTTTCTTTTTGAAACTTGTTGATATGTTTTGAAAGCTTATTATTTTTGTTACTGCATTTATATAGGTGGTATAATATGGATAGGAAATGGATTTCAGCCAATCGATTGTCAAAAGAGTATGAAATTGGAGTGAAGGAGTTTGTTGAGTTTGCAGTGAAGAATGCAAAAGATCCAAATAGAGTAGTTTGTCCTTGTTTAAAATGTTGTTTTGGAAAACGTGTTAGAGAAGATGAATTAGAAGGACATCTAGTATGTAATGGAATTGATCAAAGCTACACATGTTGGATAAGACATGGTGAGAAAAAAAAAGGAAACATTAATTTTGAGAATAGTTCGACATATGCTTCAACTGACTTCGATACAGATACATATGAGCCGGACCGAGTTGATGAGATTGCAAAAGCAGTTGAAGAAGATCTTCGAGATTGTCCTAAAATGTTTGAAAGTTTGTTGAGTGATGCAGAGAAAGAATTATATAATGGTTGTACTAAATTCACAAGACTGTCAGCGATATTAAAGTTGTACAACTTAAAAGCGAGTAATGGATGGTCTGATAAAAGCTTTACGGAATTATTAACACTCATAAAAGATATGTTGCCAGATGATAATGAACTTCCCAGTCGGACCTACGAGGCTAAACGGATTTTGTGTTCTATTGGAATGAGTTACGAAAGGATTCATGCGTGTCCTAACGATTGCATTTTATTTCGAAACGAATATGAACTACTTAAGGCGTGTCCGAAATGCAATGTCTCTCGATATAAGAAGAAAGAATCTACTCCAGCAAAAGTCGTGTGGTATTTTCCTATAATACCAAGATTTAGGCGCATGTATCGCAGTGAAGAAGATTCAAAACACTTGACATGGCATGCAGATGAAAGAATTAGAGATGGAATGTTTCGACACCCTGCAGATTCCCCACAATGGGCAAAAATTGATCACGAGTATCCTGAATTCGGGATAGAGTCAAGAAATCTAAGACTTGCACTTTCTACTGATGGAATGAATCCACATGGTCTTCAAAGCATCTCACATAGCACGTGGCCTGTGATTTTGGTAATATATAACCTACCTCCATGGTTATGTATGAAGCGTAAGTTTATGATGTTGTCTCTGTTAATTTCTGGACCCAAACAACCGGGGAATGATATCGACGTATACTTGACTCCTCTAATCGAAAATTTAAAAAGTATGTGGGAGACAGGTGTGGAAGTTTATGATGGGTATAAGAAAGAATGTTTCAATTTAAGGGTTATGTTGTTCGGCATAATTAATGATTTTCCAGCATATGGTAATTTATCAGGATATAGCATTAAAGGTCAGTGTGCATGTCCTATATGTGAAGAGAGTACAAATTGGATGCGGTTGAAACATTGTAAGAAGAATGTGTTTCTTGGACATCGTAGATTTTTACCTTATAGTCATCAGTATCGTGGGTGGAGAAATGCATTCAATGGAAAATCAGAGGAAGGTAAAGCTCCTTTAGCACCGACTGGATATCAAATACTTGAAAAAGTACAAGGTTTGACCAATAAATTTGGCAAACCTTTTGCGGGAGAGCTGGTGAAAACTGGGTGGAAGAAAAAGTCAATTTTCTTTGAATTGCCATATTGGAAGTCATTGTATGTAAGACATTTCCTCGATGTGATGCATATTGAAAAAAATGTATTTGAAAGTGTTATTGGTACGTTACTCAATGTTCCAGGAAAGTCTAAAGATGGCGTCAATGCAAGATTGGACTTGGTCGATATGGGAATAAGAAATGAACTGGCTCCAGTAAAGAAAGGAAATCGCACATATCTACCTCCAGCCGCTCATACTCTATCTAGAAAGGAAAAAATTGTTTTATGTAAATTTCTACACGAAGTTAAAGTTCCAGAAGGATACTCTTCGAACATTAAAAATTTGGTTTGTATGAAAGACCTCAAGTTAAAAGGTTTGAAGACCCATGATTGTCATATTATAATGGAGCATTTGCTACCAATAGGTATACGTTCCATTTTACCTGAAAAAGTTCGACTAGCCTTAACTAGATTATGTTTCTTCTTCAGGGAAATTTGTAGTAAAGTGATCGACCCTCAGAAATTACCGACATTGCAGAGGGAAATTGTTGTTACTTTGTGTGAGCTTGAAATGTATTTCCCACCATCGTTTTTTGATATAATGGTTCACCTTACTGTTCATCTGGTTAAGGAGACACAACTTTGTGGGCCAGCTTATATGAGATGGATGTATCCGATAGAACGATATATGAAAATATTAAAAGGGTACGTAAAAAGTAGAAGTCGACCAGAAGGTTGTATTGCTGAACGATACATTGTTGAAGAGGCTGCTGAATTTTGTACTGAATATCTGTCCAATGTTGAATCCATAGGGCTTCCCATGTCTCGTCATTCGGGAAGACTATCAGGAGAAGGGATAACTGGAAGGAGACTACTGACTATATCAAGGACAGAATGGGAGCAGGCACAATTGTATGTTCTGCACAATGATGATGAGGTTCAACCGTATGTTACAATACACATTGATCAGTTATCTCGTTTGAACATGAATAGGAATCAAAATTGGATAACTCGAGAGCACAATCGAAGTTTTGTAACATGGTTAAAAAATCACATAATGTCAAAATTTGATATAGACCCCGGATCAATTTCAAATAGATTGAGGTGGCTAGCAAATGGTCCGAGCTTACATGTCTTTTCTTACACTGGTTATGTTATTAACGGCTACACATTTTATACCAAAGAACAAGATGATCAGACCACTATGCAAAATAGTGGAGTCACTCTCGTAGCTGAAGCGATGCATGTCTCAAGTGCAAAAGACAAAAACCCAATATATGCAAATCTATCATATTTTGGGGTTATCGAGCGCATATGGGAGTTAGACTACACAATGTTTCGTGTTCCCATATTTGGTTGCAAGTGGGTCGATAATAATAATGGCGTTCGGATTGATGAGTCAGGATTCTTGCTTGTCGATTTTAATAGGGTGGGATACAAAGACGAGCCTTTTATTTTAGCGTCGCAAGCTCAACAAGTGTTTTATGTCACTGATCCTTCTAATGATAAATGGTCTGTTGTCCTATCGACCAATAAAATAAGTGATGATAACAATAATGATGAAGATGTTGGTAATGATCTTTTATTTGCAACATCACAACAACCACATGAAATTGATTCAACTGATGATGGTTTATATCTTAGAGATGATCATGATGAGGGAATTTGGATTAATCCATCGTTTCGTATTGTAAATGGACAAACAAATGTGAATGTCACCAGGAAAAGAAGAAGGGCATCTTAATGTATATATATGTTTAATTGTTTTATATAAGCTATGCATGTAATCTGAACTGTGTTATTGTAAATATGCATGTAATCTGAATTGAGTGTTTTATACTAAGTTCTGATTAATTTATTTTCTGATTAATTTATTTTCTGCTTATATTTAGCTTGATTTGAGTGTTTTATACCAAGTTCATGTAACAATGAGTGTTTTATATTTAGCTTGATTTACATGAACTGAACTGAATATAAATTAGTAATTTACATGAACTGAACTGAACTGAATAGAGAGATTCTCTTTTGCTCAGTGCATATATATATATAGATTCTTCAGAATACTCATTTCTAATAATTCATCATCTCCTAAAGTATTGTGATAAAGACAATGATAACAATATTTTTAATCCAATAAACAATGATAAAAATGTTTTTAATGTCATCCCAACCCAAATAAACCAAACACAAAAATAAAATAAAGAGACATTTTACAGCGCTTATCTTAAAAAGCGCTGTAAAAGATCCTTTTAAAAATAAAATAATGAGTGTTTTATACCTTTTACAGCGCTTTTCACACAAAGCGCTGTAAACGACTCTTTTGAAAGTGAGTAAAAAAGACATTTTACAGCGCTTATTTGACAAAGCGCTGTAAAAAAGCTTTAAAAATAATATTCATCAGACACCTAATTTCTTCAAACACCTTGTACGCATCATGGGAATCCAAAAAACATCAGACACAAACCCATTTCTTCAAACACCTTGTACGCATCATGGGAATCCAAAAAACATCAGACACAAACCCATTTCTTCAAACACCTTGTACGCATCATGGGAATCCCCAAAAACACCAGACACAAACCCATTTTTCGCAACATGGCAATGATCCTGAATACCAATTAAGTTTCGATTTAAGAAGGAAAGAGAATGTAAAGAGATAAAAAGGGTGTTGAGGTGGAGATTGAATTGTGAAAGAGTAAGCTTTGATGTTTGTGAAGAAGATGCATAAAAGGAGAAGAGTTTGGTGAAGAGGAAGGGATTTTTGTGGTGACCAGTTACTACTATGTGGGTTTTGCATGCATGTTGAGCTTGTTTAAAAAATAACATAACATAACAAAACACAAAAACAATAAGGCCTTTTACAGCGCTTATTTGGAAAAAGCGCTGTAAAAGAGCCTTTTAAAATTAACATAAAGAGACATTTTAGAGCGCTTATGTGGAAAAGCGCTGTAAAAGGCTTTAAAAAACATTCATATAACATAATAACACACGGAGGTCTTTTACAGCGCTTATTTGGGAAAAGCGCTGTAAAAGAGCCTCTTAAAATTAACATAAAGAGACATTTTAGAGCGCTTATGTGTAAAAGCGCTGTAAAAGGCATTCAAATAACATAATAACACACGGAGGTCTTTTACAGCGCTTATTTGAAAAAAGCGCTGTAAAAGAGCCTTTTAAAAATTTAACTAAAGAAGCCTTTTAGAGCGCTTATGTGTGAAAGCGCTGTAAAAGGCATTCATATAACATAATAACACACGGAGGTCTTTTACAGCGCTTATTTGAAAAAAGCGCTGTAAAAGAGCCTTTTAAAAATTTAACTAAAGAAGCCTTTTAGAGCGCTTATGTGTGAAAGCGCTGTAAAAGGCATTCATATAACATAATAACACACGGAGGTCTTTTACAGCGCTTATTTGAAAAAAGCGCTGTAAAAGGCATTCAAATAACATAATAACACACGGAGGTCTTTTACAGCGCTTATTTGAAAAAAGCGCTGTAAAAGGCATTCAAATAACATAATAACACACGGAGGTCTTTTACAGCGCTTATTTGAAAAAAGCGCTGTAAAAGAGCCTTTTAAAAATTTAACTAAAGAAGCCTTTTAGAGCGCTTTACAAAATAAGCGCTGTAAAAGGCTTATAAAAAGCGCTGTAAAAGTGTTACGTATATATAACAGTTACCTCTTCAGTTTCCTCTTCATTACGTAACCTTCATCTCAACCTTCATTTCTTCTCTTCTTTTGCAAACCCTATCATCCCGTCCTTTACGAACCTTATTTCCACGATCATCTCCTTCATTTCGAACCTTATTTCCATCCAAGATCATCTCTCCCATTTCACACAATATATTTTCATTGAAATACGTAACCCTCATTACGTATTTCTTCAAACCGTATTTCTGTGAACCATATTTCTGTGAACTTTCTGCAAACCCTCTTTTCTTTGCATTTCGTCTTTCTTCGAACCATCATTATTCAGGTATTGATGTTATTAAATTTTTGTAATCATTAGAATGCATGTTGAGCTTTTTTAAGATATACTGATACATGTTGAGTTTGTTTATAATAATGCATGATCCATGTTGAGCTTGTTGATGTTATACTAAAGTGCATGTTGAACTTGTTGTAGTTAAATGGATACAAACAAAGATTTAGAAGTTCAAAATGAAGAAGTTGGCACCTCTAAGACTTACGAAAAAGAAGTCAAACGTGGTGCAACTATCATGCAAAGGGTGATTAAAGCACGGAGCAGTGGCATTAAATTTGAGGTATACTATATATACTCTGTTTGCTGTGTGTTTTTTTATCTTTTTTTAGGGTTTAGGGCATGTACTTACTATATGAGTTTATTAGGTTGGCTGGAACGAGAGTGGTCAGCCAGTTGACCCCAACAGCTCCATGTTTGTAAGCTACATTGGGGCTGTTGTTCGTCAAAATGTCCCAATAACAATAGACAACTGGAGAGATAAGGCGTTGAAGGATGCCAAAGATATCATCTGGAATGACATTCAAGTAAATATTTTGATCTACTCTTTTGTCATTTATAATTTTTTTTCTGTAAAATACATTACTTATAATTGTTTTCATTGCAGACCACTTTTGTTCTTGATGAGGAACGAAAGTCATATGTTTTGAGAGTTGCTGGGAAAATCCATCGTGGATTTAGATCCCATCTCTCAAATTTCTATCTAAAAGATAGAGAAGGAAACACAAATGCTGAACCTCCAAAGATATATCAACATTATATATCAAAGGATGAATGGAGTGCATTTGTTTCCAAACGTTCTGACCCGGCGTTTGTCGTAAGTGATTAATTTATTAGCATTTGTGTTTTATTATTCATATTCGTAGCGTATTTTAAATTTTTACACAATTGCTATTTTTTTTTTATATAGAATATTAGTAAGGCAAATCGCGAACGGGCAAGCAACCCAAAACACCCATACAAGAAATCACGTATGGGATATGCACGCCTTGAACAAAAAATTGTAAGTAATTAAACATCACTTGTAATTTGTATTATAAACTATAGTGTGTAACTAATTTGTATTATTTTGTTTATGATTTTAACGAATAGAGAAAAGACACCCAAGCCGATCAACCCTTGGGTCGTCATATCTTATGGAAGGAAGCGCGTGTTAACAAAGAAGGAGTGGTTGATAAAAAAAAAAAACACACATTTTACAGCGCTTTTTTTACAAAGCGCTGTAATATGTTGTTCTAAAGCGCTTTAATGGTGCACCTTCAACAGCGCTTCCGTGAGAAAGCGCTGTAATATGTACAAGAAAAGCGCTGTAAAATGCAGACCCATAATATGAAATTATGGTTGGGCATGTTACAGCGCTTTTTTGAGAAAGCGCTGTAATATGCACACCCATATATGAAATTATGGGTGTGCATTTTACAGCGCTT
>NC_021160.2:32514700-32524227 GCF_000331145.2 Cicer arietinum | reverse complement strand
CCCACCCATGTATGAAATTATGGTTGGGCATATTACAGCGCTTTTTTGAGAAAGCGCTCTAATATGTCCACCCATATATGAAATTATGGTTGGGCATTTTAGAGCGCTTTTTTGAGAAAGCGCTGTAAAATGCACACCCATAACTCATATAATGGGGTGCATATTACAGCGCTTTTTTGTGAAGAAGCGCTGTAAAATGTGCATAACAAGCGCGCGTTGTATTTACATGTTTTATAGCGCTTTTTTAAAAGCGTTGTTGTATCATTTACAGCGCTCGTTTCCACAGCGCTTATTTTTTTGAAAAAGCGCTGTAAATGGCTTAAAAAAAGCGCTGTAATATGCGTTTTTTCGCGTAGTGAATTAAGACTACAAAGTAAAACCATCAATTCAGTAATAAAGGCATGATCTGAGTTATCAAAATCATCTTCAAATAGTACACATATCCTATAAGATTTTCTGTCAAATGTTTATGAACAAAGATTTTCGTATGCTGATAGGACTCAGAATTTTAAGATAATGAAAATGAATTTATTTACTGAAAATGATGAGCTTCAAGCTCTTAAAATTGAGGAAAGCAAAAATGGAAATGATAAACCAGAGTTCTTTGAACTTCTAAACCAGAGCTAAGCTTGATAAACAAAAGTTCTTTTAACTCCTAAACGAGAGCTAAGCTCCTAAACGAAGAATTACTTCTCCTAATTGTAAACTAACAACTTTTCTCCAAGATTTTCCTATTATCCTTCCCCCTCTCTTATAACCAAAAATCTCTTAAAATCAGGGAGGTTACTTACTAACTTGTCTTCCTTCCCTTCTGCACTCTCCTATAAATGGGCTTACATGGATTGGGCCTAGGTGTTATAACACATACAAACAATGGAGAAAAAGAATAACAGTATAAAACCTAAATTAAATGAAAGTTATGTAAAATGTTATACTAGGCCATGGCTGAGAACTGTGATATACAACTTCTCCAACTTGAATACCAGTCTCCTCCTATGTTTCTCTTCTCACAGTCTCCTCCTATGTTTCTCTTCTCACAGCCTCCTCCAAGCTTTCTCCTGGCTAGTAAATGAAATACCCGGAGACAAACTAATAAGTCAATAAATATTTGTGTATTAATAGCAGTATAAGTTCAATATGCATTTTAGTGAAAACAAAAAACTGATAAATACCATACCTGAAAAACAGAAGAACAATAGGGTTACGGCGCAGAAATACGAACGATTCGTAGGAGAGTAGGGTTCGCGGAAACAAAGATGGCTCGCAATGGCAAGGAGAATGAAGAGGAAACAAGCGTATGAAGTTTATGTAATGAGGGTTAGTAACAAGACAATATTGTTCGTAGGATTCGCAATGAGAAGGAGAATAAAGATGAGGAGGAAACAAGCGTATGAAGTTTACGTAATGAAGAGGAAACTAAAGCGGTTTAGGGTTTATGGATAGTATTTGAATGAGAGATTGTAGGGATAGTAACAAAGATGGAGATGGTTTGCAATGGAGATGTTTGGCAATATGGTTCGTATGCACATTTGATAGGGATAGTATATCTTTTTTTATAGTTGTCTATAAATTTAAGAGAATAATATTACTAATAATATTTTTGTAACAAATTAGCTAATAACTAATTAGTATTTACATTTAATATCTTTCGAAGGCTTCTCATTTTAATCTAATTTTATTTTCAAAAATTTGAATGGTTGATTTCTTTCCTCTTATGTTTAGTTTTGTCCTCTTGAATTATTTTCTTTTTCTTATTCTTATATTTTAGCTTATCAATTTTTTTAAGCTATATAATATTACAAAATAACTCCTATTATGAAATTACATACTAGTTTTTTAATTTATTTATCATTTCACGTTATTTTTATTTTTATAGTTTACTATTTATTATTAATTTTAAAATTTTAATATATTTGAAATTTTACATTATTTTTACAATCATAGACGAGGCCAAAAAATTTATATGTCAACTTGTTGATTTCTATCTTACTTAACTTCAGATAAACTACTTCTCAATAATAAAAATTACAAATAAATTATATTATAGAGTTTAATTGTTATCCACTATAATAGACAAATTTTATATTGTAAGCATATCTCAACTATTCATGAAAGTAATTGTAATAAGATTTAACTATTTTTAATAAGCTAACCGTTATTATTGTTCAACAGTAATTAAAAACTCTTTGCAATATATATGAATTAAATCCTATTTTATAATTTAACATGATCACTTATTATGATATTACTCATCAAAATTTGATTTTAAAATTAAAACAGAATATAAATTTTCCTAACTTATCTTTTTTATCTTCGTCATCAAATAAATTCTCAATTGGTTACAAAAAAAAGATCCTCAATTGAAAATTACTTTTAAGAAAAAGAAAATCAATTGTAAAGAGATGTTGTTAAAAACAGGTTCTCATTTAAAACAAATTTTAAATTATTTTCAAGTTTTTTATTTTCTAAAAAGTTATAATAAATATACATAAAGATTATTTGATTTTAAAATGTAATTATTTTAAAACGAGAAATTAAAACAATAACAAACACACACATCAAGAAAAGAATATAAGTTATGCCATACACAATTAGTAACACAAACAAAATAGTTAAAAAAAAATGCATTTTATTAATGGAATAAATCGATATAAAAAAAAAATTGACATCTTACCATATGTATTGCTCAATTAACTATGTGCTATTACATATTATTCTAGACATATAAAAACTAGATTACTTAAAAATTGATATTTATTTTACAAAGTGACTAAATATTTGAAAGTTATCTCATTCAATTATAAGAGTCCAATTGATATAAGTTATTTTTTTACTAAATGATATAGACATTTAAAAAAAAAATGAATATGTTTTAAATTTGTAGGTTAGAGTGAATATTAATTTCGTTTTAAAAAAATAAATCATTAAAATTGTAGCTAAAGACATATTTTTATTTCAAGCAAATTTTTGATTATTTTTAAAGTTTTTTTTAAAAAAATTGTAACAAACAAACATAAAAATTGTTTTATTTTAAGATGTTAATTTTTTAAAACAAGAAAAATAAAATATAACAAACACACACTCCAAGAAAAGAATACAAAGTATATCATAAACAATTAGTAACACAAACAAACATAGATAAAAGAATTATGCATCTTATTAATTGAGGCAATACATGTCAACAAAAAAATTATGCATACACCTTGTTGTATGTAAACAAAGCCAAAAAATACATTAATACTTTCATCTTTATGAATTCTAATTATTTATATGTTTTTAGTTGGTTGCTTCTTGATCACAAAATTGTCCCAAAGAAGTTGAAAATTGGACTATATTTGTTGATGTTTGTAGATTATTTGTCCGTTATTGATTTGATTAAAATTTTTCAACGTTAACAAAGTTTCAAATCTCGTAAGTAATTTTGTATGCTCTTTCAACAGCTCCTCCAGTCTTATTGTAGTAGTGTCACTTTCTTTATCAATACTTAGAGCATTGAAATCGTTAATCACTTTAAAAATCTCTTCATTCTTATGCAATCGTATTGATGCTTCCTTCATCCTTACTACTTTCTCACCACTGTCACTGCAATCCTTCATTATTAAGATAATAATATATAGTTTAATAGTTATTTCTAATTTAAAGCTTAACTAAAAATAAAATGAAAACAAGATTGATTTATTAAAGGAATGCCATTGGTTTTTTTAACACTTGATTGATTTGTTGCGAAGAGAAGAGACTTGCTTGTTTGTGTTTTTTGTATGGAGTTGCCTTTGATTTGTATAATGATATATCACTATTATTATTATTATTATTATTATTACTATTATATAGAAAACGAACAAAACTATATTTAAAATAATAATCTTCTTAATTTTTTTTAAATCAATTCAAATTTTTTGTCATCTCCAAATCAATTGGAATGAGAATCAATCAACATAACATTATCTTTCTTTTCTTTTTAAAACCGCGAGTTTATTTCAATATGAATAGTTGAAAGGTGCGTAAAGAATGGATTTTGTTTCAAAATTTTCTTGAATTTAGATACGTTTCTAAAATTTGAAAAAATATCAAATCTTTTATTTAAAAAAAATGTATATCTTTTTTATAGTTGTCTATAAATTTAAGAGAATAATAGTACTAATAATATTTTTTAACAAATTAGCTAATAATTAATTAGTATTTACATTTAATATCTTTCGAAGGCTTCTTATTTTAATCTAATTTTATTTTAAAAAATTTGAATGGTTGATTTCTTTCCTCTTATGTTTAGTTTTGTCCTCTTAAATTATTTTCTTTTTCTTATTCTTATATTCTAGCTTATCAATTTTTTTTAAGCTATATAATATTACAAAATAACTCCTCTTATGAAATTATATACAAGATTTTTAATTTATTTATCATTTCACGTTATTTTTACTTTTATAGTTTACTATTTATTATTATTTGAAAATTTTAATCTATTTTAAATTTTACATTATTTTTACAATCCTAGATGAGACCAAAAATTTATATGTCAATTTATTCATTTCTATCTTACTTAACTTCAGATAAACTACTTCTCAAGAATAAAAATAAAAAATAAATTATATTATAGAGTTTAATTGTTATCCACTGTGGTAGATAAATTTTATATTGTAAGCATATCTCAACTATTCATTAAAGTAACTATAATAAGACCGTTATTATTGTTCAACAGTTATTAAAAACTCTTTGCAATATATGTAACACCCCAAATTTTATAATAAACTATTTTATTAATTGAATAGAATTTTAATAATTAACTTGATGTTAAAATTATTTTATAATATATATTGGTATATTTTTGGATTAATTTTTGTTATATGTGTGTTTTCTACAATATGCTAGTTTTATATATATTTGACTAAACGAGTGATGTAAATAATAATGTTATATTTTTATTATTTTATATATTTTTCAAAAAAATAAGAGTATATTAGTGTAAATATTTTAAAGAATAAGATTAAGGTGATTTTACGTGTATATGTGAGTTTTGATAATTAATATCATATTTCCTTGTGTGTTTGGTTAATATTAAATATGCATTTAATTATATTTGATTATTTCCAAAGATATCTTATTGCAATTATTTATTTTTTAAATAATATCTTGAGATAGAATTGATATTGTGTTTGATTTCTTTTATTTTTATATACTTTTTTATGACATTGTGATTTTATATATATTTATTATGATTTAGTAATTAATATAAAGTGTTGGTATAATATTTATTTATTTTATAATTTTGACTATTTTCTAATATGATGATATTATTATAATATGAGTATTTTGAGAAATAAGTATAATTGTAGATATTATTTTGAATGTGAGAGTTTTAATTATTAGTAATATGTTTTTTTTATATTGATTATTTTAATTACTCTAATTTAGCATATATTAATTATGAAATATTAGTAATGTTTTAAAAATTTAATGATGTTTGGAAGAGTATTAAAAAAATGAGATTAAGTAACAATTAATTTTGTTTTAGAAAAATAAAAATAATAATAGTAAAACATATATTAAATAAGGGACAAATGGGCTTGACCCATTTATGTTAACCCTAATTATGTTAATAAAATAAAAATAAGAAAAGTAAGAAAGGAGCTGCAGTAGCTGTAAAACCAAAGAGAAACACAACAACAACCTATAGTTTGACACACCGACGATCGATAATTGTTCATGAAAAGTTTCTCCGTTCTTGTCCAAATTTCAGAATGTCGTTTTATTCATTAAGGTAGTCAAATAAACATACTTCCTCATGTTTTTAACCATCCAAATTTCTCTCTAAAATCTCCGACTTCTCCGCTTGTTAAATTACTTACTTTGAACCGTTCTCCTTCACCGTAAGTCCGATTTGAATGAAACCAACGCCAAAACGACCGTGTGAAAAATTTCTATTTTATCCAATGATTTTTTTTTTCTGATTTATGGTAAGTTTCCTTGACCGAATTTCAAATTTAGTTTTTAGAGTATCTTCTCATAAACTATTTTTAACGTTTACCCATAAACTGTCGAGTTAGAACGATTGATAGAAAAAGAGTCAATGAACAAAGGTTGTTTGCTCGTAGAATCGTATTCGTGTGTGAAAGCGTCGAAATAAGGTAAGGGGATCAAGAGAAGCATAGTTTGCTTATCAGAGAAGCATGATGGAAGTAGCCTGTCGGAGGATCAAGAGTTGTTGTCCCCCAAAGATCATCAGCTAGTAGTGTACCCACGTTGATTCTGTCGCCTTTTATGATGGCAAGTAGTAGGCATGCTTTGTGAAATGTTATATCTGACACATTGGAATATGGTAGTAGCGTGTGATGAACAAAGGTGCTCCATGATTTTGCAATTGGGTTGAGATCCACTGATCGCAGTTTCCTAACCGAACCATCCCTATTTCGAAACCAATATGTGCCTGGTCTGCATAAAATGCATAGGATCTCCTAAGTGTCTACCTTTTTGCTGTGGTCCAACATATCTTGAAAGTGGCAGTCCTGATAATTCGGCATACCAAAAATTGCATTGATGACTTGGGGTGTGAAGGGTACCATTTTTCCCCTCACTTAACTCACAAATTGATCATGTGGAAATGGGTCGTTAGACTTCAGATCAGAGGCATTGGAAAAGAATTCCACTGCCAAGGACTTGCTCGTTGTGGTGACGAATGTGGTTAGCTTCTCCCATCCTCTGGCCGCAATCATCGCCTGGATGTCAACAAATTCATCTACTTCCAACTGAAAGTTTTTCTCACTCACAAATTTCTTGACTGCAGGGAGTTTGGCATGAAACTCTTGTGTTGCCATCGTCTTGAATAAGAATGTATTGTGCGGTTGGGCGGAGGATGTACTTGCGACCTTAGTTCATTTTTCTTTTTGTTTGGTTGCCATTAGGTCCTACAAAACAAGTATTCACACCCAGGGTTCAAAATATTTCAAGTTAGAGACAATTAAATTAAGCATGGTCCCCTTTGGACAAATAACAACTTACATGGCCCTGGGTTAGTCCAACAAAATTCTAAATGATAATAGTGCATATACATTGAATGGCATTTTAACAAACAATTGGAGTGCAATATAAATTTTGTGCTTCTTAAGGTGCGAAAGTGGTTGTGTCATTTTAACAAACAGTTGGAATGCAGTATGTGTTTTATGGTACTTAAGGTGCAAAAGTGGTTGTGTCATTTTACCAAACAGTTGGAGTGCAGTCATAAAACACATGAACAATTCACATACATGCAACATTAACACACATTCAATCTCAGAAAATCAACATGCATGTATGAACAATTTCTAATACTAGCACAAATTTGAATTTAAAGAACCCACATGCATCAATGAACAAGGAAGAGTTGATATTAGAATTTGGGGGAACTTACTTGAGGATGAAATAATGTTGGATAGGAGAGGAACACTTACTTGAGATAATGGAGGAAGGTTTGGAGGGTGATAATGAAGAGAGGGAAATTGACCTTTGATGATGAAGGAGGGGAGTTTTGAGTAAGAAGATGGGGATTTTAATACATAGTCGTGAAAAGCGCTTCAGGCGTGCGTGCCCAGTGACCCAACCTGCAAACCGCGCTTCAGGGGCGCAGGGCGCACTTCAAGCGCGCGTGTCCATTGACCAACCCTGCAAAACGCGCTTCAGGCGCGCGTGTCCAGTGACCAAACCTCCATAACGCGCTTCAGACGTGCAGGGTGCGCTTCAGGCACGCGCTCTGTCATTTGGAACTGTACAATCGCTTCTCAACACATCTTTTTGATTCCTTGCTCATACCAAACATCAAAACTAATAGAACTAGCAATTAGAGACTAAAATTGGAACTAAATGGAGTAAAATAAATCTGAAACGCAATAAATAAATACGGTGCAAAGGATATAAAATTGGGTTGCCTCCCAATAAGCGCTCGTTTAGTGTCTTGAGCTTGACATTCCACCCTTCAAGTGTTGATCAGATGGATGGACTCCATCGAAGTTTTGACTCTGCCCCTAAATAAGATTTGAGCCTTTGTCCATTCACCTTAAAGTTCCGATTTGAGTGTGTGTCTTTCAACTCCACAGCCCCGTATGGAAACACCTTGATTATCTTGAAGGGGCCCAACCATCTTGACTTTAGTTTTCCTGGGAACAACTTCAATCTTGAGTTGAATAGAAGAACCAGCTCTCCCTCTTGGAATTCCTTGAATTTAATTTTGTTGTCATGCCATTTCTTGGTTTTTTCTTTATATATTTTAGTGTTCTCATATGCAAAATTCTGGAACTCGTCTAACTCGTGAAGCTGCAGAATTCTTGATTCGCTTGCCTTAACGAAGTCAAAATTCAAATATTTCGTCGCCCAAAATGCTCGATGCTCCAGTTCGAGCGGCAAATGACAGGCTTTACCATACACGATTTGATACAGCGACATACCAAGGGAGGTTTTACAAGCTGTTCGGTAGGCCCAAAGTGCATCATCAAGTTTCATTGACCAATCTTTTCGTGAGGTATTCACTGTTTTTTCCAAGAATTTGCTTAAGCTGCCTGTTGGATACTTCAACTTGCCCACTGGTTTGTGGGTGATATGGGGTTGCCACCCTATGACGCACATTATATTTCCTCAGAAGGTATTCCATTTTTCGGTTTAGAAAGTGAGTGCCCTCGCCACTAATCAAAGCTCGAGGTACGCCAAAACGGGCAAAGATGTTCTTCTTGAGAAATGTGATGACCTGTTTTGAATCATTAGTTTGAGTAGCAACTGCTTCAACCCATTTGGAGACATAATCTACCGCCACCAAAATATAAACTTTTTTATATGAGGATGGGAATGGCCCCATGAAGTCAATACCCCACACGTCGAACCCTTCTTCTTCTAATATAGGATTTTGCGGCATCTCATCCCGTTTTGAAATATTACTGGTGTGCTGGCATCGACCGCACTTCTTCACGTAGTTGAATGCATCTTTGAATAATGAAGGCCAAAATAATATCGATTGGAGAACTCTTGCTGCAGTTCGATCACCACTGAAATGACCCCCATAATCAGAGTCGTGGCAGTGCCACAATACCTTTTCTTGCTCCTCCTCGGGCACACACCTTCGCAACAAACCATCAACTCCTCTTTTGTACAGGAAGGGTTCATCCCATACATAGAATTTGGCATCATGGATAAACTTCTTTCGTTGTTGGTATGTGAAATCAGATGGAATTGCCTCACCTACCTTAAAATTAGCAAAGTCGGCGAACCAAGGTGCCATGACCATAGTGAAGATGTGCTCATCGGTAAATTGGTCTCGAATTGGTCTAATGTCCTCATCCTCCTCGACTTTCTCCAATCGAGATAGGTGGTCTGCTACAGTATTCTCTAATCCATTCTTATCTCGGATCTCAATGTTGAATTCTTGTAGTAATATAATCCATCTAAGTAATCTTGGTTTTGATTCCTGCTTAGTAAAAAAATACCTCAAGGCATCATGATCAGTGTAAACAATAACTTTCGATCATATAAATAAGATCGAAATTTATCAAAAGCATAAACTACAACTAATA
>NC_021160.2:32504302-32514126 GCF_000331145.2 Cicer arietinum | reverse complement strand
TAAACAAATACCTCAAGGCAGCATGATCAGTGTAATCAATAACTTTTGATCCTAATAAATAAGATCGAAATTTATCAAAAGCATAAACTACAACTATTAATTCTTTTTCAGTTGGGGCATAGTTGTGTTGGGCCTGATTTAAAACATGGCTAGCATAGTAGATTACATGCAACATCTTGTCTTTTCCTTGTCCCAGGTCTGCCCCAATAGCACTGTCACTTGCATCACATATGATTTCAAAAGGTAGTGACCAGTCAGGTGCAATGATAATGGGAGCAGTTATCAACTTATTTTTCAAACTGTTAAAAGCATGCAAACAATCTTCATTGAAATTGAAAGGTGTGTCTTTTACAAGCAGGTTTGTGAGTGGTTTTGCAATTTTAGAAAAATCTTTTATAAATCTTCTATAAAATCCTGCGTGGCCTAAAAAGCTTCTAATGCCTTTTTCATTGGTAGGAGGGGGATGTTTTTCAATAACTTCAACTTTGGCCTTGTCTACCTCGATCCCCTTGTGGGAGATTCGGTGGCCTAATACAATTCCCTCTCGTACCATAAAATGACATTTTTCCCAATTTAGGACCAAGTTGGATTTTTCACACCTTTCTAATACAAGAGACAAATTAATCAAACAATTATCAAAAGATGAACCAAAGACAGAAAAGTTGTCCATAAATACTTCGATATGTTTTTCAATCATATTAGAGAATATGGACATCATGCACCTTTGAAATGTGGCAGATGCATTACACAGCCTAAACGGCATTCGCCGATAAGCAAACACCCCATACGGACATGTGAATGCAGTTTTCTCTTGATCCTAGGGTGCCACAACTATCTGATTGTATCCCGAATAGCCATCTAGGAAGCAATAATACTCATGTCTGGCTAGCCGCTCAAGCATCTGATCAATGAAAGGGAGTGGGAAATGATCCTTCCTCGTAGCGCTGTTCAACCTTCTATAGTCAATACACACTCTCCATCCTGTAACCGTTCGTGTAGGAATTAGCTCGTTCTTTCCATTTGTGATAACGGTCGTTCCACCCTTTTTTGGTACAACTTGGACGAGACTCACCCATGGGCTGTCTGAAATGGGGTAAATGAGATCGGCTTCTAGGAGCTTTACCACTTCTTTCCTAATCACTTCTTTAATTGACAGATTCAATCTCCTTTGGGGTTGTACTACCGGTTTGTGATTGTCCTCCATTAGGATTTTGTGCATACAAAAAGTCGGAATTATTCCCTTCAAGTCCTCAATGGACCGACCGATGGCACCCTTATGCTTCCGCAGAATTCTCAACAACTTTTCTTCTTGTAACTCACTCAAGCTTGCACTGATTATGATTGGATTCTTATCTTCTTCATCTAGGAATACATATTTCAAATGAAGAGGTAACTGCTTGAGTTCAATCAGTGATGTCTTTTTCTCTGAGGGATTATCTTCATTCCCTTTCAACTCCTCCCATCTTGTAGGAAAACGAGGGGAGTAGGATGGTGATGCTTCCAACATGGCCAAAACCTCTTTCATCTTTGGATCTTCACTTTCTTTAACAACCTCTTGGGGTAGGCATAACACTATTTCTAATGGCAAACTAGGTGTTTGATGCTCTATTTCTTCATTGACTATCTCATCTAAGATCTCGATTCGATTGCACCCTTCTCTTTCTTTTGAGTGTTCCATGGCTTTCAGAATGTTAAAAGTGACGGTTTCCTCATTTACTTTTAAGGTTAAGGTGTCATCTGCTACATCAATCATAGCTCGCCCTGTTGCTAAGAACGGTCTCCCAAAAATCAAAGGAATGTCATTGTCTTCCTCCATGTCTAGTACCACGAAATCCACTGGAAAAATGAACTTGTCCACTTTAACCAACACATCTTCCACCACTCCATAGGGGTGTTTCATTGAGCGATCTGCAAATTGTAGCATCAGCTGTGTGTCTTTGACCTTTCCAATGCCCATTTTTTTGTATATGGAAAGGGGCATAAGTCTCACACTAGCCCCAAGATCACACAACACCTTCCAAAAGTTCTATTTCCGATGGCGCACGGGATTGAGAAGCTTCCAGGATCCTTGAGCTTCGGCGGCAGTTTTCTCTGTAGTATAGCACTACATTCTTCAGTAAGCATCACTGTTTCACTGTCGATTTTTCTTTTCTTCGATAGAATCTCCTTCACAAACTTGGCGTATGTTGGAATTTGTTCTAGTGCCTCTGCAAAAGGAATGTTAATCTGTAATTTTTTAAAAACATCAAGGAACTTACCGAATTGTTTTTCTGTTTCTTCCTTTTTTAACCTTTGAGGAAACGGAAGTCGAATTTATGGTTTTGGCAGTGGTTCCCTTTTTTGTACTACAGGTTCTTCCTCCTTTTCAAGAGTGGTGTGCTCCTCCACTAAGGTCGGTGTGACTGTTTCCTCTGAGTGGGTTGAGCTTGAAGTACTTACACTTTGTTTGACTTTAAGCGGTACTTGTTCACTTACCTTGCCACTCCTTGTTGTCACGACATTGACATTATTTCGCGGATTCGGAACCATGTCACTAGGCAAATTTCCATTCGTTCTTTGTGCCATTTGTTGAGCAAGTTGACCCACTTGAGTTTCCAGATTCTTTATGGATGCAGAGTGATTTTTCTAGATGGCTCTTAACTCTTCAATGAAAGAATTTGTGGTTGTCACTAATTTCTCCGTAGCACTCTCCCAAACAGCCTTTCTAGATGGAAATGGGTTTGTATGAGCTCCTTGTTGACCATGAGAACCACCTTGCTGATCTCTCCAAGAAAAATTTGGATGATTTCTCCAACCAGGGTTGTACGCACTAGAGTAGGGGTTATTCTGCCTCCCATTATTACTAACAAAATTCACCTGTTCTAGTTCTTCTAACTCATTGTCATTCAGTGTTTCACAAGCTCCAGTTTTATGTGCTCCTCCACAAGGGTTACAGCTAGTCTGCTTTAGTAATTTGACAAGGGCTACTGGGGGTTGTATATTTAGAGCTACTATTCCATTCTTTATCTCAGTGGCAATAACATCTTCTATCTGTTTTGAAAATAACCTGCTTGGGGCCAATCCATCCATAACATTCAACTCCAATACACCACTTGTTGATCCACCACCTCTGTCATACAACATCATTTGTTCATTTGATGCCATCATGTGTTCATTTGTTGCGGTCTTGTAATTCAAAGAACCACCTGTTGTGGCATCCAACATAATTCTAGTGCTCGGCCTCAAACCATTGCAGAATATTTGCATTTGGGCAGTGTCGTCATAAGCATGATTAGGACATCCTGCTAGTAAGTTTCTAAATCTCCTGTAAGTGTCACAGAAGATTCTCCCTCTTTCTGTTTGTAACTGGAAATCTCTTGCCTTTTTCTAACAAACATAGCTGGGGAAAAGTATTGTTCCAAGAACTTATCTTCAAGATCATCCCATGTGGTGGTGATGTCGGCATGAAAGGAATTAAGCCACTCCTTAACATCTTCTATCAATGAAAATGGAAACAGTTTCATTCTCTTGCCTTCCTCGGACAAACCATCCACCTTCACTGTTTCACATAATTCAAAGAAATTTGTGAGATGTCTATTGGCATCTTCTTTATGTCTACCGGCAAAATGAATCTCCTTCAACTCTCGATATAGAGTAGGACTTATTTCAAACTTGTTGACTTTAACCGGTTGGTTATGGATGGGCAATCGAGCACGATTTCTATTTCGATTCCCATATTCGTCGAGAGTACGTTCTGGTAGTGGTGGATCGGCCATCTCAGTAATTATGACGAAATCACCCAAAACCTCTTCTTCCACTACTAAGTGTCTTTCCCTTTGTCTCTTTTCTCGAGCCGCCTTTCGATGTGCTTTCGCTGTTTTTTCAATTTCGGGATCAAAGATAAGTTCAGTTGAGGACTGGCCTTGCATACAAGGTTAGACAATTTATGAGTAATGAACAGTTAAAGAAAGATAAACAACTAAGTAAAATTTAAGGAGTTTTAAACTAGAATATTTTTTTTTTAACTAGAAATAAAATAAAACAAGAAATTTTATTGCAGTGCAAAAAGTTTCAATTCAGTAAATAAATTAAATTTAATAGTGATATGGCAATCCACGACAACGGCGCCAAAAACTTGATAGCATTTCAGCAAGTGTATTGAATCATTGCAAGTAATAATAAAACGGTAATACCGAGTGTCGAACTCAAGGATTGCATTTTACAATTGAATTATATTTAGTTACTAAAATTGAACAAAAAGTTCCCAAGTTGATTGAAATAATATTTAAAATTGATAACAGTAGTAAAATTGATCTTTTATAAATTGAGAAAAATGTCAGGGATGAGTTTCACTTCGAATCCAACCTTGGTGTCTAATTTGATCCTAGTTATTGAATTCCTTTATTGAATTATTACCAAATTCTCTTTATTATTCTTGCCCTTATGTCTTAGTGACAAAACCTTTAATTCCAAAGCAACCCTTAATTCCTTAGTAGATTTAAGATTAGAATTAAGCATTACCGTACATAAATTCTCTTGTAAATTTTTGCTTTGCAACTAATTTAATTGGTTTCATGACCTGCACCTATGTCTAGACTACAAATTAATGAATTTCTCATCTCAAGCATTTGTAAAGTCCACTTCCGTTTCAAAATACAAATCGTAGAAAACTTTAATGTTGATCAAGCAATAAAAAGCATTAAGCACGGAGATGAGAAAAATAATTAAATAAACTCATTCATATAACTAGAAATCAAATCATAAAAATAAGAGTTTCATCTTGTTACACTCATCCCTAACAAATAGGGTTTAGTTACTCATGACAGAGATAAAAGAGATAGAGATTAGAGAAGAATTACAAGAAGGATTCATGAACGATTCTTGATAAAACTGCTCCAATGCTGTTTGAAACGACAGTCTTTGAGTTTCTATGCTAGGGCACAAGTCTCCCCACTTCCCAAAAGTCAAAAAGATCCCTAAAACAGTGAAAAAATGCATTTTTATGGTTGCTGATGCGCGTCGCGCGCCCCAGGCTTAGGAAACGCACTCCAGGCGCGCATGGACACTGTGGGATGGCTGGAAACGCGCCTCAGGCGGGTCTGGCGCACTTCAAGCGCTCAACATCTGCTATTCGACGTATATTGCATTTTTCTCCTCTTTCGAGTCTGAATGTGGTTTCGGTGTCTTCATGGCAGTTGTAGCTATGAATCTTAGCTTTCATTTGCACTTGGGGTGACTCCAATTGGACATCTACAACTCCAGATATGGCTGCAATACTCTACATAGGTCATGTTGATTTCTCACCAAAATTCAGTACTGCACTAAAACAAAACGCAATGTAAAATTACGAAAATTTCCTACTTAATCAATGAAATAAAAACACAAAATATTTTATTAACTCAAAGAACAAAAATCAACAAAATATATCAAATAAATCCTTAATTTAACTAATGATTGAAGATAAATAAGACTAAAACTGTGGGAAAATATGCATATGATGAAGAGTCATCAGTTAACATTAAAATCACAAGAGAAAAACCAACTTGGTTTCAAGATATGAGATTATTAGAGATAGAGGCAGTAACTTGCTCGTCCGACTTGTTACGCTTGTGTACCAAAGGCACAGGAACATAATTCTGGTGGGTTTATCAAAGACAACTGAGATACTACGTTGGTCGTACCCTAGAGTCAACTGAAGCTTGGGACAAAAAAGGCACGTGTCACCAGACTTACGTTGTCAAGCTAAAGTGAAGACTTTGTTTGTTTTGCTTTTATCTAGTCATTAGAATATAGAACTTATATTGCAACGCATGCGCTGCTGCACTTTTTTCCGTAGTATTTCTTTTGTTTTATTATATCTTGCTCCATTAGAAGCTAACACACTTGTAGTTTTGTATTTAAAAAATACTTTTGCACTAATAGTCATTAGATGCATATGAATCAGAACATTACTTGTATTTTCGAAAAGCACCCGAGGCACGTATCAGGGCACATTCACCTGACTTAAAAAATGTACGTAGAAGCGAAGTCTTAGTGTTTCTTCATCTAAGTTCAATTACCACATGATACAATGTAGGATCATACAAAATTCACTTGATCTGGAAAACTACACACTTAATCAAAATGTTAATATTTTAAATTGTTCCCACAAAATAATTTTGTTTTCCTCAAAATAAAGGTCATAGTTCTTCAACCAATTTGGTTCTAACATACACATATGTGCAACAATACTAACTAGCTTAGTAGTTTAGGCAATATGAACCAACTACATAAAACAAAGACTTAAAGGGCAATACAAAGAGCCTATGAAAGTGAATGTCTTCATCTATTCACATTATACAAGGATGATCAATACAAAAGAGTTGACAATCGCATATTGATGAATTGCAATGATTGCATTTGCCACTATTTTATAGAACTAAGTATTCTTTTGATTCTGCAGTAAATAAAATTAATTTTAGTTTAAAATGATTTGAATGTAAAGTGATCTATGTTTGGATATATTTATGTAAATGTGAGTTTAACAATAAATTTTAGCATAATAATCACGTTTGGACTCAAGCTACAAATCTTAACTTTAAATTAGAATCAATTCTAGAGGCATAATCAATTCTAATCGACAACATCTAAACATGCCAAAATTAATTTTACAACATCAAAATTGATTATAGCCGCTCCAAATACTTCTACTACTTTCCACATTGTTCCATAAAAGCATGCAAAAAATATCACATTGCTTGATTTATGAGGTATAACTTCATATTACTGATCTTCTTTAATAATCCCTCTACCATTATATTAAGGAAAGAAAATATATCAAATTTTTGTCACTATTTTAAATAAAAGTTAATTATTTTGATATTATTTAATGCTATTATTCCTAATTTATGATTCATGCACTTCAACTTTTATTTTCAAATTATATTTTAATATTCAAGTAAGACTAAAAAGTAAAAAAATGTTAAGATGCAAGAAATTATAAATAAATAAAAAATGATTAAATGCAAGAATATTAAAAAAGGGCAGTTGAGTGAATTTTATTTGTTTTTTTTATATAAAATCAAAATTATTAACTGTACTTAACTAACTTTTTTAATAATTGTGTAAATATTTTTTTGTGTGCATGTATATGTGACTAGATGGAGTACAAAACAATGTCTTGTAATTAGAAATGGATGAAGTACTAAATGACACATCTATTATATATATTTAAAACAAACCCCCGCCACCTCACCTTAAATGCCACCTCAGTCTATTTCATCCACCTGTACAAATATTTTCAACATCAGCCAAAAATCTGACTTGGACCTCTCCTCCTTTCTCCCCTCTCAATCATCCTCTCCTCCTTTCTTCCCTCTCAATCATCCTCAATGCCTAATCTCTTTCAATCATGCTCTCAATCCCTAATATCCTAATCCTAATCTCAATCCCTAATATCCTAATCCTAATCTCAATCCCTAATATCCTAATCTCTTTAATATCAATCGCATCCTAATCCCTCTCTCCCGATACCAATCCCTAATATCCTAATCTCTTTAATATCAATCGCATCCTAATCTCAATCCCTAAAATCTTTAATCCCCCTCTCTCTCCCGATACCATTCCAGAGCATGCAAAATCCTCTCTCTGCGCTCTCCGCCCCAAAACTGACCCACCGCACAGTGCCCATTCGCTTCGCGCGCGGGAAGGCAACGAAGTCGCGCGGGAAGGCAACGAAGTTCAGTTCATGAGACCGTGGCGGAGTGGAGCAGCCGCGACACGAAGTTCCTTGCCTTAGCTGGATCTCGCTTGTGCCACTTAAACGGTAAGCTTAAGGTAATCTCAATCCTGCCCTTCCTCCCCATCTCATCCTGCTCTCAATCCCTAAGTCAAGGTAAGCTTAAGCGAATAATCTGCAATTCTGTGTGATAAATGCTAATATTAGCAATAGTAAGTGTATATTATCTTATTGTTGCGGCTGAAGGAATGTAACATATTGGATTAAGAATATAGGGAGATTTAATTGCAATATTTTGTTTGTCACAGTTGAAGAAATTTAATAATTAAATATTTAAAGAATAATCATTTTATTATTATCACATTAAAGGGTATTCCAGTGTGTGAAATGAGTGGATTTGGTTACCTATTTATATGTGTTGATTTTGCTTACGAATTTGTAATATCAAATAATCCAATATATGAAATGGATATATACATGTGTAGAGTGTTAAAATTCCCAAACTAAGCCAATACCAGTAATCTTCAGTTGGTAAATTGAATGACTTGAGTATATTGTGACCAACTATGTCGTTCCCTAAAGCTGAAGTCTAAAATAAACAGTTTCCATAATTTCATAAATCTTCTATAAAAACTATATGTAAAAATTAAAATATAGAAAAGTGAAATTTAATAAGCATGCATGAAGTACCCCCATCCATCTTGTGGCAGTAAATTCATTGACTGAAACAGCTCTTTGTCCGTAATTAAGAGGCGATAACCAGTAACCCCAAAGCCACCATGGCTTAATCATACCTGAAAAATGCAACCAAAATCACCAACCAACGGCATAGCAAATGTATATGCCTTCCTTTTATCACATAGCAAAAATTACAAATATTTAGCTCACCCCTGTTATTTAGAAGCAGGTTTGAAGTGTTCAGATCCCTATGAAGCACCCAGTTGTCATGAAGATACTTCACACCTTCTAAAGGGCTGGATCATTAAGCACTTCACTTCACTTTGGCTAAATGGTTGCTTCATTGACTCCATCAATCCTTTAAGATCATGTTCCATGTGTTCCATTACCATGAAAATACTATCAAGATTTAGGAATTCATATCTTTCTACTCCTTTCGCCCTACGACTCCTCATGATGAAAGCTACTTCGCACCTTGAGTCTGCTTTCTATATTCTAAAATAGATCTCCCTTGAGCTTGGACAGTTGGGCAAGTCGAACCCTGTACAGTAGAAGTTTCAGCTATTATTGATCCAGTTGCCACCTCTTTACCATGTTTGGATGATACCGGTTCTTTCGAAGCAGATAAGGGCATTGATGAAGGTAGAGTGAGATTCAGTCTTCGAGAAGCCATTATGATGATGGGCGTGATCCATAGCCGATGTTGGCTATAAGCAGTATCAGTTGAAGCTATGGAGCACCCCTTCTAGTTTCAGATCGATATTGAGTTCCATATCCTGTTACAGATATTCCAGATGTAGAGACAGATCCAAAGCCATTTGATCGAGATCAAATTTGTACAAAGATTATTATTATTTTACAATTATATAAAAATTTCTCCTTTTTTCATAGCACAGAAAATTTCCAATACATTGACACAATATATAACAAAATATCATTGCTGACAAAAATAGATACATGCAAATTGGTAATGACATAAAGTTTCATAATGCCAACATTAACATTTCCCTCTTTTATTACTATCCATGGCACACATATATAAACAGGAGTGAAGGCTTTTGGACGAACCTTATTACTATTCAGTTTTCTTTATCATTGCAGGTTATCATATTTGTTGATAACTCTGGTGGAGATATTATTTTGGGTATTTTGCCTTTTGCCATTATTTAGCTCACCCCTGTTATTTAGAAGCAGGTTTGAAGTGTTCAGATCCCTATGAAGCACCCAGTTGTCATGAAGATACTTCACACCTTCTAGAGGGCTGGATCATTAAGCACTTCACTTCACTTTGGCTAAATGGTTGCTTCATTGACTCCATCAATCCTTTAAGATCATTTTGCCTTTTGCAGGTTGTTTTGGCTGCTAATGACTCATCTTCTATCAATTATATCAAAGGTAACACAAATTAGATCAATGTCTTTAAATACCTGAAGTTCATTTTTCTTTACAT
>NC_021160.2:32499431-32504073 GCF_000331145.2 Cicer arietinum | reverse complement strand
AGTCTCATATGGTGGAAGAAATATACAATTCTTTTGATTCAATTTATGCTTCTGACATATTTTGTCCAAGGGCAGTTTCATAATCAGTTTTCTTCATCATTGCAGGTTATCATATTTGTTGATAACTCTGGTGGAGATATTATTTTGGGTATTTTGCCTTTTGCAAGTGGTCTGGAAATTTGAATCTCTTTTCCGTAACAAAGTTACATGTTCTTTTGTTGAAGTGTTTCACGACTTAACGTGGATATATAGTATTAAAGCAAGTGTCGAACCACATAAATTTTGTGGCTTTTGTTTTTTCCTTGTAGCATGCGTGTTTTACATGTTTCGCATGTACAATTTTGTGATTTAGCAGTGGTGGTAGGATAAGGAGAATAGTGTTAGCATTTATATTATTGAACACAATAGATCAATGTCTTTAAATACCTGAAGTTCATTTTTCTTTACATGGAACTTAGAGGAACAACAAGTTTGGTAAATCTGTTGTAAGTACTTGTATTAAATCCAATAAACTCTTAATTTTAGATGACATGATTCATAGTCCATTTTAATGCATTTTGAAATTAGAATTTCTTTGCGTGTGGTGTTCTTATGATCTCCTCTTTTAACATATTTTACTAATGCTGTTTTTAATGCAGGTTGTTTTGGCTGCTAATGACTCATCTTCTATCAATTATATCAAAGGTAACACAAATTAGATCAATGTCTTTAAATACCTGAAGTTCATTTTTCTTTACATCGAACTTAGAGGAACAACAGGTTTTGTAAATCTGTTGTAAGTACTTGTATTAAATCCACTAAACTCTTAATTGTGGATGGCATGATTCATAGTCCATTTTAAAGCATTTTGAAATTAGAATTTCTTTGTGTGTGGTGTTCTTATGATCTCAATGATTTACTTGTAAGATCTTAATCAGAAATCATTTGTTTGTTATATTACGAAAATTATGGTTTATTTTTCGTTTACGGGCCTATATTGCCAAATCATTGACTTGTATGATGATTACTTGATTGCATGTTTCCTTGATGTTTTGTACCATGGATTGAAGATTATTGATCTTACAAAGGTGTCACCTTAGCTTGCTTGCCATGCCAGTGATGCAGATCCCGTCATTTTAGAAGGGATTGTATAAGTTCTTCCTTTGACATTGCATGCTTTTTCTGTTGGGATTAGACAATGTAGCATTATCATATATAGGCCTTGGTTGGATAAATAGCGTAATTAATCACATAGAGAATTAATGTTTATTAAATAAGTGATTGTATATAAGTTGTTTCTATAATAAAAGATAAAATAAAAGTCAACTACTTTAATATAAACTTTACATTGTTTTCATAAACTATGACAGAGTCGAAGTATTGAAACAAATCTCTATGCTCAATTAAAATGTGATTCTATCCAGATTGCCATGGTAATTCTTTTTATCATTTCTTTTAACTTCTTAAATTATGAGAAATTGAATACTGATTCCTTATATTTTCTTTGTTATTTTTTGTTTATAGGTGAAACATCCTGAGGTTGCAGAATATCTTGGGTCACGGTTGTATGATTGTGTAATCAAATACAATGAAGTTTAGAACATATAATACCATTGGATCTTTTTCAGAGTAGTTTTTTAATTGAAGAAACTGAGGATACTGGTGAATGCAGCAGTAGGTCTCGGAAGAGTTCAGACAGTATGTCTTGCATCTGTTGGAGAAACCTACGCTCAGGCCAGCTTCCATGAAGCTGCTCTAAAGATACTGCGACCGACTCTACTTGAAAGATACTCCAAAAGATGTATGTCATTTGTTTTTAAAAAAGCCCTCTATTTATTGTTGATTTCATTCTTGACTTATATTTATATTATATATGCTATATATGATATGGTTCAATTTTGATATTTTAAAAAGTAAATGTTGCATTCAAAATTAGAGTGAGCAATATTCCTTATTTTGTTTGCATTTATTTTGTTTGAATGAGAATATTTTAAAATAAGGGACAATTAATGAAAATATTGTCAAACAATCAAACAAAATAAAGGATATTTAATAATTACTCCAACTTAAACTAAAAGGGTGTTGTCAACCCTCCCTCTATTGCTGCCTATTGCTCTATTACTGATTCTCATTCATTTATGTATTTTTCTTCATCAAATTTATTGTTATGGGGAGGGATTGACAAAAATAAAGGCAAATAAAATAAGGGATATTGCTCAATCTAATTTTGAATAGATTGATTTTACTAGGCTCTTAATTCAGCTGTTACAACCAAAATATTGTCAAACAATAAAACAAAATAAGGGATAATTAATAATGATTCCAACTTAATGAAAAAAGGATGTTGTCAACCCTCCACATAAACACTTGAATATCTGAATTTCTTAGAACATTCTGTGATGAGAAACAAAATAGGTTTTGACTTTAATCTTGATGCCCACAATAAACTTATGAAAAAAATAATAATTTCAACTCAACTTCAACAACAAGGGTTTATATTAACCTAGACATACCTGAATTCAATATGTTTTCACAAAGGTCTACCATTTACATCTTTTTGTCTTCTTTCTTTTCACTTATTCTCTATTTTTAATATCATTCTATAACACCACATTAACATCAATAAAAAAATTACATAAACAATTTAAAAAAAATTATATTCTGTTTACAGTGATTCTGGTCAAAGTCAAGAAGATGAAGTTAGAGAAATACCACCTCAAGATTTTTCCCACAATACTCCGGAGAAAAGAATGGTGGGGAATCGAACAACATTAAAAGATATAATGGCCATGAAATGGGAATCCAATGTTCAGGTGCACTTACTTACTTAACACCACATATATAAATGCAATCACATTATTTTCATCAATTAAACGTTTTAGCCCAAATTGAGAGATTATATTCATAAAAATTTATATTTCTATTACATTTTTATATAATTTATATAATATCAACAGTTTACATAAAAATTTACATTTATATTGGATTTTCATATAATTTATATAATATCTACAATTTTTATATAATTTTTCAAAAATACAGGAAAGGGTATTCACAATCTGTGCAACTATCAATGACATTGATTACAAATTTGGATGGAATTACATTAATTGTCTCACAAAATTAACTCAACAAAGCCAACAATACTATTGTCCCTCGTGTGACATGACATCAAAGTACCGTGCACCAAGGTATCACATCAAAATTTTACTTTCTCTACAATCATTTTGTTTAAATCATAACTATTACATGATTTTTTATAGGTTCAAGATTCAATTGAGAGTGTCAGATGAAACAGCAACAACAACATTTACTATGTTTGATAAAGAAGCTCAAAAACTCCTCAACACTACAGCAACTCAACTTTTGGAGAAATTGGAAAATATAGAAAGACCATCTACTCTACAAAATTTGTGTAACCGCAAGCTCATTTTTGAAATACGGTTGTCTGATAAGAACTTGAAAGAAGGATCGCAAACATATACGATTACAAGAACTTTTGCCCCGCCAACATTTTCCTCGATACAACAAATATTTTTTTTATACGATTACACAATTTAAAACAATAAATATTTTTTTTATGGATAATTATTGTCAACCATGAAATAATAAACACATCTTGATGGACAATTAATACCATTGTTTTCTCTTCCAATAACTAGGAACCAAAGTCACTGCAACCGTCAACGTCTAACTCAAATGACAAAGAGGATATCAAACAAAAAGGTAAAATACATGAAGAAGTGCACTATAGAGATGAGGATAATGATAAGGACAACAATGACAACCAGTTATCCAAAGGAAAAATCAAGGTAGAACAAAACAATAAAAATATTCAAATATCATCTTCAGATGAAGATACAATCAAGACAAAAGTTACAAAAAAAAAGAAGATTATGGTCGAGAATATTACATCATCCGACGAAGAGCCCATCCTTCTACATACCTTAAGGGGAACAAAAAAAGAAGAAACCAAAAGAAAAACAATTTGGAAGTGTAATGAAATTGATCAAACAAAAAAAAAAAACCAAAATAAGTGGAAAAAATTACAATCGATGAATGTATTTCTAAATATTTCACTTTAATAATTTTTAAATTCAACAATAAAGTAGTACTTTTTGTAACTCAATTTCAATTATCAAATACATTACTTCTGTTCTACAAATGACATTGCTACAATCTATTATATATCTAATATAATATATTAAAAAAAATAACTCCCACACCATATGTTGAAATGTCATGGATGGGAGATATGATTTGTTAATCTTTTTGCTTACTTTTTATTTTCCACAAATTATATACACAATCTACTATCTTTTACTATTTCTCCTAATTAGATATTATTTTATAACGTCTACTCAATATTTTCTAAATTAATCTCATTAATATTTCATAATATCACTTTATTATTTCATAACGTCTACTCACCATTTTCTAAATTAATCCCACATTATATAATTGTATACATCTTTTGAATTAACGGCATTCATCTTTGACAATTGAGACATGAAATTTCATATTAATTTTTTAAAAAAATTTAAAATTAAACCCGCGCAATGCGCGGGTCATATTCTAGTACTTATTAATGACCAAACAATCATTTAATTGATTGTTTAACTTTTCATCATTTTCAAGATAGTGTTAAAAGACTACATGTACG
>NC_021160.2:32467593-32499421 GCF_000331145.2 Cicer arietinum | reverse complement strand
AAGAGTGCAACTTACACATGTGAAGATGCAGTGAAGTCTTAAATGAATACTATACTCTCTAAAGTAGGAAGCAAGGGTGGACAAATCCATTCACCCGCTCGAAAATCGAATTACCCGTTAAAAATTGAATGCAAATGGGTGGTTCGGATTGATTGAACGACTACGCATGTTATAAAATTGGTTGCAAATAGATATGAAAATAGGCTAAGCCGTCCGTCAGAGGCATATAACCTGATCTACTTATGGCATGGTCTGACCTATTTAATAAAAAAGTTAGGTTCAGACTAATTTTAAAGTCTATTTATTTGAATAGGTCAGACTCAGACTTATAAAAAGTCTATTATGCCTGACAGACCGACGTATATATATTTTATTATTTATTAATGTCATTTTTTATTATTACTTATTAATAATATTATTTCCTATTTTAAAGTCTATTGATTAGACAATCACTCAGTGGTTATTTCATATTTGGTAACTGTTTCATATTCGATGACGATTCCATCGGTAATCGTTCCATATTCAGTAGCTGTTCTATTAGGCAATAACTTAGTAGTCATTCCATATATGTTTGAGAGGTAATAATTGGTGCATTTTTTTTCAGGAAAAAATCTATTATTTGAAAACAAAAATCATTTTTTAAGGTTTAAATGGTGTTTGTTTCAAATTTTTTAGAAATCATTTTGTTAGAAAAATTATTTTTTGTTATAATTTATATAGATATCTAAAATATAAAAATATAAATGTTTTAATTTTATAAGACTTTTAAATAGGCTTTCAGGTCAGACCAGACTTTTAAAAAGGTCCGACCAGACCGGAAGAAAAGCCTATGATAAGTCGTAGGCTAGACTTAGGCCTAAAAAATTAATCGTAGGTCAGACTCAGGCCTTTCAAAGCCTGGTCTGGCCTATCCCCATCCCTAGTTGCAAATGGATTAAAATGGACGGGTTTGGTTGAGAATTTTAAAACCAATTAAACTCATACCCGACGATAATGAATGCACATTGATAATACTCATGTGCCGTTTCAGATTTTACATGCATGTTACGCTTATTCAGTAGGAACTGCAAAATAATTAATGCTTGCATTTTCAGTGGACAAGGGAATTAGTGTAATATTAATTTTTATTTATTTATTAATGTAATACTAAAATAATGCCACAAAATACTCATGTTGTTTGTTACTATTACTTTACTTCATTTGAAACCTTAGTAGCTGTCAAAAAAACCTAGATGCACAACTAAACCCCCTTTTGTTATTTCGTTAGCATGTTGAAGCTATCAACCATTTTGTTTCTGTTCATGACCTTCCAGCAGCGAAAACCAGAGGATAACCACTCGTTCTTCCTCTTCTTTTTATTTTCTCTTGAAAATTAATTTTCTCACGTTCTTTCTTTTTTTTTCAAGTTTTTACTGTATTTTTGTGTTGATTTGTTTGATACAAATCTGATCTGAGGGTTACTAGTTGTTTTAAACTTACTTGTAACAACCCTACCCGTAAACCCGTCACTTGCGAGACCTGTGACCCGTCTTACACGTATGCAAAAATGGGCAGAAATAGGCCTACAAAATTCACCCCGCAGTTTCAATCGGATTGACATTTTGGACCCGAACCCGCCCGTACCGATCCTTTATCCACCCCTACTCTAAAGATTGCATGTTTCAAAGATTAAACTCAGTTCCAATAGAAATCATTATAAGATAGTCATTAATTATGAGATAAAATAATAGTTAGTAATAGTATACATATTGCGCATGGGATACTGGGAATTAATGTAAGAAAAATCTACGGATAACCATGCATCATCCTATAAATTCGACAATGTTTTCTAATGTAATGATGATGTGCGACTCACATTACTCCCAACGTATAGAAGAACATATGATATATGAAGATTATTTACAAATGTAAAATGTAATCATTAGAAGGATTTAAATTTTTTTTTTTTTGAAATGATGAAGGACGCACATTATGATGAAGGACGCACATTATCTAAATGATGTATATATGTATCTTCACAATGTAGCATGAACTGAATGTGTTATCATTGAGTTATATCATTCATGACATTTAAGATAGATTAAGAGGTTCCCATCATATCATGATATGATAGAAGATATATATGGTAAAAAAGTAGTCTCAATCTATAACATGACTCTTAGAAAGACTTATACTCATAAATGTATTCTCATAAAAAGATACAAATGACTCATTTGTTGCTAATTAGTTAACTTGGAATTTATTAAATTGGGTTTAGATTAGAAGGTGTTGCATGAGTAAAAAACATTGAGTTGTTCAAAAACATGATTTAATAATAAATTCTCGATTTGATGAAAAACACATTATGTGTTTAGATTTTTTTTAGAATGAAGTTTATTATCTATTATCTAAAGGATGTATATGTGTATCTTTCACACTCTAGGACTAACTCAATGTTTTATCATTGAGTAATATCCTTAATGACATTTAAGTTAGATTAAGATATAGATGCTCATCACATCATGGTGTGATAGACTTTATATATATATATATATAAATAAATGAGATGTCTCTTGTGACTTATTCTTATATAAAGAAAACATAATACGAGATACGAATTACTCTTTTGTTGTTAATTAGTTAAGTTAGAATTTATTCAATTACGTTTAGATTATAAGGTAATTACGTTTAGATTGTAAAAATACTTGATTAATTTGTTGCTCATGTTGTTTAAACTATGATCCATATCATGATAGCATGCGCATGATTAAGGCTTACCAATTATATCTCCAACAAACTTGCATCATTTTCACAAAATAACATCATATACTCATTTATAATTTGCAATTATAACAACACATAATACATCAATTTCATAACTCATAGCCGTATGCTTAAGTTGCGCTCCTCCTAATCATAATAAAACATAAATATCAACATTATAACAACTTAACTTAAACACTCACATCATCCTATGATTGTATTTAAATGTATTTTTACTCCCTATCATGTCCAAATTTTGCAAAATTAATTCATTACTATTCACTAATAGGCTAAACAGTGTGGCAAGCCCCATACAATGGTGTGAAATACGACAATGTCATTATAAAATATCATACCCATGACTCAATTGATAATCTCACCTCATACTTTTGCTAATCGATTGAAAATAATAGAAAAGAAGATTTTGCGTCTTTTGCGTTGATTTCTCGTGATTCAATCGGTGACATCCTAAACACTAATGATTACAGATCATAACTATAATAGAAACAACATTCTAATGATTGAATCCCAAATTAGCAGAAAAATAACTCATAGTTTGTTTGAATTTGCACAAATATGATTTCTTAAAGTAGAAATTGCCTTCCATAAGCATGGAAATGATAAGAGAGGTCAATAATTAAAAAAAACAAAAAGATGAAGTATTTCATGTTTTGAGGAATAGAGTTCATTTAGGATACAATTTGTTGGAACCAAGTTGGTTCTTGTACAATTTTCATTCTGGTCTTTTGACGATAACAAACCAATACTTAACAAGAGAACAATTTATTCATTAATGATTGCTTTAGGTGTTCAAGGAATACATTTTAGCAAAATCGAGTCAAGAAGAGATAAACTCATTTGATATTGATCATCTGGTTATTATCATCTGATGATATCACGCTCTAAGGAATTTAATATCATCTGGTTACTGAAGTTTAGAAGATAGTTGGCTCAACAAATAAGCCGATATTATGTATACACTTTAACTTTTGCATCTGAAGATAACGTGGGGTTGATACGAGAGAAATATTTGATTCTTCTTTTTCTTATACAACCTTTGAGGTTGACGTCTCACTTTTAGACTTTAAATAAATTGACTTTGATTTCATCTTGGGTTTATCTTCACTGAACTTTATATACGAAGATCGAAGAGAACTCAAGAGTTCTTTTAGAAGTAATCTACTGAGATCTTTAACTTTTTGAATAGTTGTGACTTTTAGTTTCATCTTTCTTAATATAATTCTAAGAATCTTGTTAACATTATCAACAATTTTATAGCTCATAATAACTCTTACCATAAAAACCAATATTTGAAATCTAGAATAATTTTTTTTTAATGGTTTCATCTTTTTCCTCTAAAACAATATGTATTGTGTCACCAGTGATATTCTTTGATTGTGTATTCTTTGATCTTTGTTGTTTCCTTCATGTTACATTTCTCAAATTCTTTTACTGAAACGAAGTTCATTAAAAATAATCTTGCTTTTTTGTGTAACTTAACTGCTTCTTTCTAAAGTACCCTTAAGGACAAGTGCTTCTCTATTACAGTAGTAATAATAAGGACAAAATGCCCATATATCGTACCAAAAAGGTTAAATTAATAATTACCCAACTAATTGAGTTTCTATGTTATTCAGACTAAGGAAATTATAACTCAAATGATTTTGAGTTGAAACAAACAAAAGTAAAGCATGCAAATAACATATTGCAATTCAATTTATGAAAACATTAAGAAATCTTGTTTCACTTATACCAATTATAATTATATCCCCTAAAATATTTATAATTTATACTTGCAAAATTGATGTCAATCATCTACTTATTGTTGTTAAGAATCCCCATCGTTAGTGATAAATAATACTCTTCCTCCTAATCGTTACATTCATGGTCATGCAAGATAATCAGTTAAAAAAGCATTAAGAACCAACAAACATGTAACTAAATACCGATTGAAATAAGGGATTAGATTATGATCAGTCCAACATCTTTTTACCAATTAATCCAAGAGTTATGTTAGTTAGATATGGTGAGTTACCTATAACTATTAATGATTAATTCATTCAATATGATGAAAGGCACAAATTATAAATTATAGAAGGAAATAAAATTAAAGTGGTAAAAGATCCACCATGGCCTTAACTATGGATTTAGTTACACATGTTTATGCAAATATCCAATTACATAATGACATTCATAAAATAAAATAGCAATGAAAATAGAAATGAAAATAGACCAAGAAAATTTCTCAATGGTGATGATAAGCTATTCTAGTCTTCTTTTCTCTCATCCAAGCTGCCCAATAGTCAAGAACCCTTCTCTTTAACTTCTACTTTCCAATTTATACTAAACCCTGGTAAAGGGGCTCATTCTGCAAGGCTACATGCCTTACATATTGCCCTTCACACTTTTGAATACAAGAGAGAGCATTTGCACATCCTTACGTATTTGGCATGCACATTCCTACATAATTTAGGCACGCTGCAACATTTCACGCACATTGGCACGACTAGAGCTGTCAAAAAACCCATAATCACAAAGTCCCCTTTATGAAACTTTCTACTACGTTCCAAATTTTTAACCCCTCTTAATGAATCTTTTTTTTTTAGCCCCAGACCACTATTTCTTAGTTTTTTGTGGATCTGAGCCAAAGGGCCTCATGACCCCTTTTTTGTTTTCATTTTTTCACAACTGGACAAAATCTTAAGTCGTTTATACATGGAAGTGATGGAACCCTAAATCAAAGCAGCGTCGTCTATTTCCTCCTCCGTTCTTTGGATTTGACCACTGTCACAGTCGATTCTCATTCTCTTCACCATTGATTTGCATTCAGGCCACCGTCATGGTTTATTTTCTTACCTCTATTACTTTATTGTTTTCATTTGGGGGTTACTGGTGTTGAATTCATTTACCCATCATGGTTTGTTTGGTTACCTTGCTTAATCACATGCATCGATGTTCTGCACATATACTCTCTTGCTTAAGCGCTGGTGTTGATCATAATGTGTTGTTCTGTTTGAATTTTATTTAATTTTTGACTGTTAATAAATTTTTCCCTAATTAACATTCCACTTTGAATACGGAAATTATCCCTAATAGAACCAGCTTTGTTATTATGTATTTGTAGTTTTTTAAGTTTTAGAGTCTATGAAATAATTTCCATTTGAAAATCACATGTAGGAACATAATTTGGATGGAACACAAGATCTGGCATTTAATTTTTTCTTCTTTTAACTTTTATATTATGATATTTGTGATTTTTAGCATGTAAAATTAATTACCATTTCATAAAAAAATTAAATACCATTTAATATTGATTGAAGGTTTGGAAAATAAAGGTTGCACAATATCTTGCTGATTTTGGTGTTCTATATACGATTATAAGGTGCATTAGTTTATGTCCACACTTAGACATATATAAAAAATTAGAATATTACATCGGTTTATGTCCATATTTAGACATATATAGAAAATTAGAACATTTCATCAGTTTCTTATTTACTACATACTTTTCTAGCATTGGAAACTAGAAAAATAAAATATATTTTGTTTGGCTATCAGTTTTAGTTTTGAAGTTCCTTAAAACAAAAAAAATGAAATATAGGTTTGGAAGAACATTTTGATAATTAACATATAAGATTGTTTTAGTTTAAGAGCTTAAACTATTTATGCATATCATTAAAATCATTTACTGAGTATCCAATTTTTCATGCTTTATTATGTGCCATTTTGATTGCAAAATATAGAAATTTATTCTAGTTTGTTGATATATTCTACACTGTTTAATAAATTGTTGTTTGTTATTAAGAACGAATAGGATGTTGAGAGCCGTAAAAACTTAAAAAAATAAAAGTTGTAACCCTTTGTGAGCTAGAATCCACAAGAAATGAATAAAAAATTGCAGAGAAAAAGCAAGGTTAAATATGAATTAGAATCAAATTTTGAACAGAGAAATGGTTTTGGTGGTTCAGAATTGTGGAACGATGAAAACTTATATTTTCTGCAGCAGCAACTTGCTGATTTATGATCTAGTTTGTTACATTAGAGTTTAAGTGACATTGTTATATTTTATTTTATTTAGTGGCATTGTTAAGTGACTATTTATTATTTATTGTTTGTAATTATCCTACTCTTACATGATACATTATAAGAGACTTGTAATTGTGTAATTGTAGTTTATTTCTCTAATTATCAATTAATAAAAAAAATTGATTTGCTTCTATAGACAAACAGAAAATCAAATTGACTTGTCATATGTTTTATGGCATAATTCTTCAACGTTGGCCTTGTGTTTTACATTATATTATGGGACTGATTTGTGCTTAGATGCATTTATTCAAATTGATCATCTACAAGATTGTTTAATTGTATGTTATTTGTTTAAATGCATATGAACTTCATTTTAGATTATAGTATGGAGTCTATGGATATAAATGTGGATGTAGAAGATGAAGCTCCTTTTGTAGTATTTGGAAATACAGATGATACACGTAAGAAAAAAATATCCGTTGTTTGGAATTTTTTTACAAAAATTGGTTAAGATGAAGATGGGATTGAAATAGCTGCATGCAATTTTTGCAGTAATGAATTTAGTATTGGAAGAAAAAAAAAACCTAATTCCGGGCACAATTATGGGACTTCTAATCTAATTCGTCATGTTTCTCTTTGTAAGAGTATCATGTTGAACCTTTTTAATCTAGATGAACCTCCTAACATGATTAGAATCAACAAAAAAAACCCATCGTGATTTGCTTGCTGAAGCTATTATTGCACATGATCTTCCTTTTAGCTTTCTTAAGTATGAGAAAATTCGAGTATGGGTAAATTATTTGAAGCCTTATGCTGAAATGGTCTCTAGGAATACCATTGTGTCAGATATTGAGAAAATATATAACAAAGATAAGATTAAGCTTAAGGATATCATGGGTAGGATTCCAAATAGAATTTGTCTTACTTCAGATGTTTGGACAACATCTACTAGTGAGGGTTATATTTGTTTAACCGCTCATTTTGTTGATGAACATTGGAAGTAACTAGTTGTATTCTCAACTTTTGTCGAATGAAACCCCCACACGATGGTATTGCATTGGAAGCCACTTTATTTGATTGCTTAAAGCAATGGGGAATAGATAAGAAAGTAGTTTCTATTACTTTGGGTAATGCCTCTTCCAATGATAACATGCAAGACCATTTGAAAAAAATATGTGTGTACAAAGCAATTTGCTATGTGATGGCGAGTATTTCCATATTCGATGTTCAACGCATATACTCAACTTAATTGTTCAAGAGGGTTTAAAAGTGGCCAATGAAGCACTCAAGAAAATTAGATAAAGTGTCAAGTATATTAAAGGTTCTAACGGAATGATGATTAAGTTTAAAGATCGTGTCAATGATGCGAGAATAAACATTACACGTGGTTTAAGATTAGATGTGTCTACAAGGTGGAATATCACATATTTAATTCTTGAAAGTGCCTTAAAATATAGAAAAGCATTTGAGTTTTTCCAGGTGGCAGATAGAAATTATAAACATTGTCCATCTAACGAGGAAAAGGGGGAAGCATATGTGAGTTATTAGAACCAATTTATGAAATCACAAAATTGATCTCTGGATCTTCATATCCAACTACAAACTTGTATTTTATGCAAGTGTGGAAAGTACAATGCATCTTAGAAGAAAACCAAGACTGATGATGTTATAAAGAAGATGGCTACATATTTGGAGAAAAAAAAAATGACAAATATTGGAAAGATTATAGTGTAGTACTAGCCTTTGCAAATATTCTTGACCCACACTTTGAAGGTTCCCTTTTGGAAGTATTGTTACACTACTCTTGATGCTTCAACCTGCAACATTAAGCTTAAGAACGTGGAGGACAAATTTAGAGTGTTTTATCAAGAATATGTCAACATTTTCAATAATCAAAGTGTTGTCCTTTCTCCATCATCCCAAGTTTCCAACTTATTGTCGAAGTCATCTAGAGAGGGAAGTAAGACTAAGAAATGTAAAATCATAATGTGAGGTTTTTTATCCTAAATCATTAGTTTTATTTCATTTCAATCGTTCTTGTTTTTAGATTACTAATAATGATATTGATTTTTTTATACATTATAGGGTTTTAAAGCTTTTCAGAATCAACCTACATCTAACGATGGGAAGAGTGAGTTAGATGCGTATCTTGAGGAAAAGTCAATTGAGTTGATGAAGAACACTATGGAGATTTTGAGGAACTTCTTTATTGGAAGGTTAATGAGAAAAATTATCCCGCACTCTCCTTTATTGGAAGTACTCCTATCACCACATTAGCATCAGCATATTCTTTTAGTATTGGTGGACTTGTTGTCACCAAATACAGAAGTTTCACTCTTCCTGATCACATTCAAATGTTGATTTGCACTCGAAACTAATTTCATGGATTTTCTGAAAATCTGAATGGTATTATTTAGTTTTCTAATTTTTTAATCATGCAAAATTATCTCATGATTGATTATCTAATTGTTTCTTTTGGTTTTTTTTTTCAAGATGAGTGGAAAGACACTGCTCTGTTTCAATTGGTTTTACTTATTAGTCGTGTCTACAAAGTCTATTGGCTCATGCTCATTGTAATAGACGTTTGCATGATGATTACTTGTTATATTTGAAGCAGTTTGTCCGCATATACCTTTGAATGTTTGTTTTGTTTTTATTCATCACTTTGGTGACATAGTATTATGGTATGAGAGTCCATAAATCAACTAGTGATGGTGAATTTATTTCTTGTATCATTCTCCTCGTAAACACTAAAATATACTATTTTGTCTAGTGAAAACTCAAACTTGTATGGAATAGTTGTTGTCATATCATATATGGTATGCTTTATTAAACTTTTGACGAGAATACCATAAAAATCAGAAAAAGAAAAAAATTGAAAAAATAAAAAGAAAAAAATATTGAAATATTTTTTATTTCAAAAAAATAATTGATTTTTTTAAGTGGGCCTAGGGGACCTCTAAGCCCATGGAATTTTGTAGACTTTTTTACATTGGGAGCTTTCTTTTAATGGGCCTTATTTTTGTAAGGTTTTTTTGTCCCCTCCAATATGTGGGTTGGAGCCAATATATTGAGGACCTGACACATTGATAGCTAGGGATGGGAATAGGCTAGGCCGTTTGTCAGGGGTCTACGGCCTGACCTACTTATGGCCTGGCCTGGCCTGACCTATTTAGTGAAAAGGCTAGGCTTAGACTATTTTTAAAGCATATTTATTTAAATAGGTCAGGCTCAAGCTTATGAAAAAGCCTATTAGGACTGACAGACTACCTATATATATTTTATTATTTATTAATTTTATTTTGTATTATTATATTAATAATATTATTTCCTATTTTAAATTCTATCAATTATGCAATCAGTCAGTAGTCATTCCATATTCGGTAGTCGTTCCATATTTGGTAGTCGTTCTATATTCGGTAGCCATTCAATTAGTCAATCACTCAGTAGTCATTCCATATTTGTTTGGGAGGTAATAATGGGTGCATTTGTTTCAGAAATTTTTTTATTCTTTGAAACCAAAAATTATGTTTTAGGGTTTAAAGGATGTTTATTTCAGATTTTTTAAAGATTATTTTGTTGGAAAAATTATTTTTTGTTTAATATATATAGATATGTACATTGATATTGGTATGTGGAGAGCATCATGTGGTATGAGTAGAGCATTTAAATATTTTAATATGAATAAGGTTGTTAAATAGGCTTCCAGGCTAAACCAGACTTTTAAAAAGGCTTGACCGAAAAAAAAGTCTATGATAGGCCGTAGGCCAAGCTTATGTCTACAAAATTAATCATAGACCAGACTCAGGCCTTTGAAAGTCTGGCCTGGCCTGACCTATTCCCACCCCTATTGACAGCTCTAGGTACGGCCCTACATACTACCTTGCACGGCCATGCAAAACAAAGGGAGGCTGATTCCACTTAGCAATGCCTTGTTGTGCCTAAAGTTATGTATTCTCTTTATATTTTGTAACTTCTTGGATAAAGTTTTAACTTCTTTCTGAAAGCTTGTATCTTTTGCAACTTTTCGATATTCCCACTTCAAAATAAAATTATGCAAATATGAGGAACAAACAAAGATAACTGGAAATCAAAATCTTAAAATAAGATAAAATAGAGAGTAAATGTAATACTCTAATTTTAATAGCAAGGGTGTACTTTTAAAAGGAAGAATAATTTTCAAAATTATGCTCTTAATTCCTTTTTCACAAAATACCAAGAGTTTAAAAAAAAAAAACTAATTTTTTTTGTAGGAAAATTAATCAGAGTAATCTATAAAAAATTCCAAACATAATGCACCAGTCATGAAGTAGCATTTACATATTAAGTTTGAAAGAGTTATAAGTTGTGAGTGTAAGAACTAGATTGGTTAAAATATGAATAACTATAGATGTTTTCATGATAACAATGAAAGAGAACAATTATCCACTAATTGCTTACTTTAGGTGTGCGAATTATTTAAAACATAACAATAATTTGTATTATTGAACTATATGAAATAAGTAGCATACGCAATTGGGACTTAGTGATAATTGTTTATGTAAAAATAAAAAGATATTGTCAAGTAACGAACAAGTGAATATGTTCACGAATGAAAGAGTTAGTCATAAGTCAGAAATAAGTTATGTTGATTAAAACTCTAGTGAAGCTTTGGTCTAAAGACATTAGTTCACATTACTATATTAAAAATATCCTCTAAATATGAAGATAAATAACATACATAATGTTAGAAAAAAAATGGCTCTAGCCGAAGCCTCATCCGAATAAAAAGATGAGCTGAAAATTTAGAACTAATCAAAGCATTTGAAGACAAATCAATAAATCAACCTTATAATGAAAAAAAATGAGCGAGACATTCCTCTGGTCAACATTTTCCATACTGTGAAGATCAACAAAGATCACAGAAGCTCAAGTCGTCTATGTTACAACCCAAAATTTTGTATTATTTTTAATTTGATACAAAATTTATTAACCAAACCAAGTCCTTCAATTTGTATATTTAGTCCTTTTTAACGACTATATAAGGATAAGACTCATTCATTAATGTTGTAGACCTTTTCTTATCTTCCAATCGACCTTGACTTGACACCAATTCGGTATCTATAATTCTAGATACCTTTTTCATAAGTAAAACAACTTAAATATTGAACTTTATATATCATGTAAAACTTTAAATGCATTTTCAATATCTTTAGATTTTAAGTTAGTGATGAGGACCTAAAATGAGCTAATTAGGAGGAAAAACAAATAATATTTAAAGTCAAGACTTTATAATAGTTTTAAGTTTTATTTGTGTTTAATTTAAATTGTAATAGTTTTAGTTAAGTCGTGTAAGCCCAACATGGGTCTAAAGAATTGCCTTTTGACCCATTTTAGGAATAAGGTATATCATTTTTTAAATACCTTGGAAGAGTCTCATTTTGAAATTTTGAAATGAACTAGAATTGCTCTCATGAGAATGGCGAGTGAGGTGTGTCTCCTCTTTGAGTTATTGGATTAGAACTAGCTTGAATCTTATCAATGATTTTCTTACCATTGTGACGATTACTTATTGACTTATCAATCATCATTGATTGTAGCACCTTCTCCATGTTCTCAATCTAATTCATCTTTTGTTCATTTCTCCTTTTCATTTGTTACTTTATGTAAAAAAATCACTTGGTTATATCTTGAATCTCATGTGGAAGCACCTAAATTCACACTAGTTAGCTTAAGGCTATTTCTTTTAGCTTTCAAACACCACCATGATCGCATTAATAGGACTACTCTAACTCGAGTTAGGATCCAAACAATGTAGCTGTTGTAACTAAAATCCAACTTTACGTTGTTTTCAATTTTAAATCTGTCACATACATACTCAAACAATTTGGATCCTAATTGGGCTCAAAAAAGTTGACCTAACTAACTTGGAACCATTATTTAAACCTCGTAAAAGGTCAAATTCTTATACCTTACTTTTTTGTTAAAAATTTGTGATATTTGAGAGAAAGAGAAACACTCATAATTTTATCATTCTTTATTTGTATCCAATTTTGTTTGTTACTAAACGATCTTAGGAAATAGAGTTGTAATCAGGAGTATTACTCATTGCTTAGAATTCGTTTGGTTTGTCACAAAATTCAAGTTATGTTCTATTTCTTATTCTTTCTTAGAAACATTGCTCTAACTATTGTTCTTGTTCTTAATTCATAGCTTGAAGTCCAAATTTGAAGTGACCATTCTATTTTTTTCTTTGATCATTGAGTAATTTTTATTGACTTGATGATCCATAGTCGATGTAGGATTCATCAATTTGCAAAGTTGCTTTCGTGATCATAAGCCATTAATCAAATACGGGTTTTACTCTATACAAGAGAATACAATTCTTGAATATATGATATATAGTGTGTGGGTAATAGAGTTAAATTATAAGTGTGTGATTGTATGGTATATTTATATAACTATATGTGTATTTAAGAATTGATGGGTTACCGTATTAAGTTGTGTGTTTAATGCATCTAATTTTTGTAAGCCATGTACGATTTTGATGTTAGTATTGTTGTTACATGGTGATATGTGATGATTGTTGTATGTCTCTAATTGTTTTAAATTGTTTTTTATATCAGATATCAATTTTTAACTGATCTAGAGTTAAAAAGTCTTAATAATTAATAGATGATGAATTATTAAGCTTGATTTGCTATAGTAAATGGATTAAGATATTAATTAGGTATCATTAATGATTTTTTATTGTAGTTTAATAAAACAATTAATTAGATTATAGTTATAATTAATTAACTATTAAGTGAGTTTATGTAATATTAGTTTATTTATTATTTAGTTTAAGAGTGTTGAAGTTATTAGATAATTATTAAAAGTTATTTAATTACTTATTAGTTAATGGTTACTTGGTGGGTTGATGAAAATGATATATAACGATAATTATTAACAAATAATAATATATGGTAAATCACTAAAATTATATTTAAGTTTGTGACTAATAATTTAACGTATTAGAGTTATTTAATGATGATTAAATGATAACATTAATGTTTTATTGTTGATGATGAATGACGTATTTATGTTTGTATGATATGTTTTTTTTTATGATGTTGATGTTAAATTAAACCGTTATGGCATACGAGTCGTAATTTAGGTTGAGGGTGTTCTAATGGTAGTAGTTGATAAATTGACCTGTTCTAAATGAACTCAAGTTGCAGTATGTGTTGAGTGTCATTTGATGGTGATGTTGTTGGTTAGTTGATTTGTTTTACATGAACTCAACAAGTTGTAATATGAGTTGAGTTTAGCTTGACAGTGATGTTTTTGATAATTTTCTTTATGTTTGCAAATAAAAGGCTGAAGTAGCAATGTCAATTTAAAAGGAAGAGGGTTTGAATTTTAAATTCATTTATTTAAAACTTTCTATTAAAATATTAAGAAAATAACTTAAGATTGATCTTAATTATGAAAAACAGAAAACGAAGACCGTACTTGGTTCTAGAAACAGAAAACGGAGAACGTTATCGGCTAGTTAAAATCGCAATGTTAGCTTGTCTATTTAACTTGATAATTAAAATGACTGAAAGTAAATAGAGATAAGGAAGAGATACCACACAAAGATATATCCTGGTTCACCCATCTCAGGCTACCTCCAGTCCTCACAACTGTCAGATTTTCCACTAAGTGTTCAAATAGAAAACGTTCTTGGTTTTACACAATTTTTGTTAACATCAACCGTGATCTATAAAAATAATTCCTTTCCACCCAGAAATGATTCAATCAAGTCACCTATATCAATCTTGAGGAGATTTTACAATTCACCTTTTAATCACAAAAGGATTTCTACAAAACTACTCAAACTATAAACAACTCTTATAGTTTTGAGTTTACACAATAATGATTTTAAGAGATTGGTAGAATCTAAGTATGCTTAACTCGTGTTTGAGAATAGATTCTTGATCAAAGAATTCAGTAATACGATATGGATATATGAAGATGAAATCAGAATTGATTCTTTTGTAATTGAGATGTTTTCATGTGTTTAAGTGTATATAATTGATGGATTTTCTTAGTGCTTAAAGTTCTACATCTTCCTTGAGCTTGGGGTTCCTTTTATAGGCTTTAAGGAGGTTAATGACAACTATTATGATCGATGAAAAGGTGTCTGGCTGTTATGTGTCAGACTTGACCAAATACAAGACTTCTAAACTTTGAATGTTCTTGTTTTGAACATTCTTCAATTATGCTTATGTGTTAATAATATCTTATATGTAGCTTCTCATTCTTGACTGTGATGATCCTTTGTTTATGCACACAAATATCTCAGAGATGTGCTTAATCGATTCAGATTAAGACTACCATTTGATTCATGCAAAACAGGTTAGAGAATGATGTAACAAGGCTGAAGAATGATGGTCAGTATGCTGGAGAATGATTGTATCATTCTGGACTGATATCATCATACTGGAGAATGATCTTGATCATTCAGGAGATAGTTGTTAATCATCCTGGAGAAAGAGATTTGCTGCTAAAGATTATGCGTAACATGCTGGAGAATGTTTATCAATTAGGAAACTAATGTTACAATACTAGAGAATGATCATTTGTCACTTTTGCTTTGAGTTGTGCATTTGAATCTTTGATCTTTTTGAGTGATTCTTTTGCTCATATGAGAGCTGTATATTCTGAGTATATTAACTGGACATCCATTCGTGATTTGCAAGAGCTTTCCTTGCATTAAAAACTGATTTGATTCCAGATTATGTCAAGAACGTTCATGGTTCAATTTTGTTCATTTTTAGCTATTTCTTTAAACTGATTTCTCTTGCATTTGATTTGTACTTATCTTGGATTATTACACTCAAAAGCACATGTTAAATTAACATAATTTAGAATCATAATTAGAGTCTTTAATTAACCTTTATTTGTTTACATCAAAATATTAATTTGGGATTTTGCCTCAACAATCTCCCTCTTTTTGATGATGACAAATATGTTAGTTTAGATTTTAATTTTGATTCTAATTTCAACCATAGAGAGCTTAATAGCTCCTCCCCCCCTCAGAATATGCATTAGATTTTTGAAATACAAATAGGCACAAATTCAATCAGTTTTGAAATATGAAGAAGTACAATTTATTAAAGGACAAGTTATATTAAAATAAAGCTAAACTAATTCTTCCCCTTTGTCATAGCAAAAACGAATGGGAGAAAAAATGAAAATATAATCCTATTTAGAGAGGAAGGGGGAAGATCCTTCAGATGGAGACAATCTTGAAGGAATTGGGACAGCCTGGAAGGAAGGAAGAGGAACCGAAGGAGGAGGATGAATCCCTAACTTTGGAGCAAGCCGAGTATTCATCCATTCCCTTAGAGTCACAAACCCCTATCCATATGTAGTTGTCGAGCCATTATAATATGCAGAACATCCATGATGGATTGGCTAGTTGATTTATGCTGGAGTTTTTTATGCTTAGCCTGGCTTTTGGAGCTGTCCTTGGGTGTAGTGGGAAGGGTGTTGTGAGATGGAGCAACAGTAGTGCAGAAAAATGAGAGTTGCAAATGAGGTTGCAATGGTGGGAAGGGTCGTGGATGGTGATATTGGGGGATGGCTGGATGGATGAGGGGTATCAGGAAAGTGTAGAAATTGACTAATTCCAAAGATGGAGGGGGTAGTCTTTTGGAGGGAAAAGAAGGCTGGTGACATGATAGAAGTAGTGTGAAATGGCAGTTGAGCACACATGTCACTAAGTGGATTGTAGTGAGGATGAGATGGTAGTTGCATCAGATGATGTGGGTTCAAAGGAGGAAGGGAGAATGTGTGGGGAAGAATGATCTTGAGATTCTAGTTGAGGAGGGGAGGATGGAGAACGTTCTTTAGTGGCAGTTTGGATGGGGATGGATGGAGAACATTCTCGAGTAGGAGGTGGAGAACGTTCTCGAGCAGGTGGTTATGCAGAATGTTGTGGAGAATGATCTGGTGCAGGTGGTGGAGACTGTTCTCTTGGGACAATAGTGGATGCACCAGATTTGCCCACTAAGCACTTTATTTTGAGAGAGGTAGAGAGAATTGCAGGTTTTGGAATGCGTTTGGCTGAAGACTACTTCTTCATATGAGACACATTAATTGAATTTTTTTGAGATTTTGATGGTGGAGGTTTCAAAAGAGAGAGGGACTTCAAAATACCTAAAGATTTTTTACAAAAGCTTGCCATACGGGACTATATTTTCCTTGTAATCCTTCATCGTGGCAACAATCATATTTTGAAGAATGATGAAAGGTAGATTGACCCTCTTGCACTTGAGGTGATGATCAGAGCACTGTTGTCAGAGACATACTCATGACTTCCACAGTGCGGTAAGATGTAATGCTGGCTGATGTTGTTAAACACTTCGTAGATGGGCTTTAAGGATGTAGACAAGTGATTTTTGCAGCCCTCTTGGAATATTTCAACCAACACTTCCTTCCTGTTCAGATTGAGAATTGAGTACCAGTTCTTTCCAAAGATGGAAGGTCTATCATTTGGCAGGTCGAGGATGGTGGCGAGAATGTTAGGGGTTAAACAAATCCCAATACCCTTGAGAGTTACCACTAGAAGTGACTTCTCAAGAAAGGTTTGGGTTCTCCAATAAAAGGCCCTCACCACATCCGGGTAGTAGCAATCAGAGATTTGTAGAAATGGGGTCCAACCAATTGCATCTGTATGATTTTTCATAGAAGTGCCTTCGATGAGCAGATTTTCAAGCAAGAAAGCACTACCAATTCCAATAGGCTGCTCAGGCCATTTTTCAGCATAGGTTTTTTGTAGGTTTGAGGGAATCAGTGGAGGGAAGCGTATTTTAAGGCTAGATTTTGGAGGGTGGGTGGGAGATGGACAATGTTCTGGATGTACAGAAGGAGGAGTAGAACATTCTAGTGAAGTAGAATGAGAACGTTCTTGAGAAGGTGGAGAACGTTATTGAGGCTTTTTCTTGGGAGCAGTTATTTTTCCTCTTTATGGGTTTTTAACTTGTTTTTGGCCAAAAACTGGGATAGAGTAATGGTTGTTTTTTACCTTTAGATTTTGTTTCGATGAGGTTTGGTTGGAGAGGGTTTGGTAGATCAGAAAATCTCAATCATTGATTTTCTCTTTTGATTTAGGGGTGTGGAGAAAGAAGGTTAATATAGTATGTTGGTATGGCAAGTAGAATCCAAATTGATTTGATTATTGCCGTAGGGGAAAAAGTTTTGTCATGATTTATTCCTTCTTTTTGACAATATCCTTAGGCAACAAAATAAGGTTTATAGGCCTCAACCTTTCCATCTGCTCCAATATTTTTCATGTATGAGAACAATTCTCCAAATTCAAATATTCCACAAAGTGACAAAGAAAATATACTGCTATGAAAATGTTATGATGTTTAGATCATACTTTTGAAAAATGGGAGATTTATTACAAGTCACTTAGTTGTCAAGTTGACTCTCATATATTTTAAGTTAAGGTGTATCACATACAAAAATAAGAAAAATATCATACCACATAAGTTCTTAGTTGTCAGGTCAATCATATTGGTATATATTTTCTATAAATTAATTTTAATGCTTATTCAGGTAGACTTTAAGTATATAATTAGTTGCAAGGTTTGCATCACGCACTATGATTAATTATTAACAACAAATCTCCTGATTATCAAGTTATTCCTTGTTATTAATCATTAATTATATATTATAAATTTGTATCTTATTAATCGTTAATTATAAATCTCCTGATAGTCAGATCATTCGTTATTACTAACAATTAAAAATGTGTGTCACACACAAAATTTAATACACAACTTTATAAATTTTTTTACATCTTAATCATATATATATATAAATGAATTGAATGTGAATATCATCGTATAACATTCAAAATAGTGTAAATAGTTTAATATGTATTAATCCACAACACAATATAACACATGTATATTATAATTTATAATGTATGTTTAACATATATCAGCATATTTATCATTATACAATTCAAATTTTGTTCACGAAACCGATGAAAATTTACACGAGTATAAAAGCTCTAATGGTTCAAATCATATTTATTATCATTATATATGTTTCATGGATCTATTTTTTTTTATGCTTAGATTTTTGCTTTGAATTGTTACAGTTTCATCTCCTATAATACTATTCTATGTGTAGTATAATTGTGCTTTTCTTTTTACACACTAATTGATTGTGATTTGTGTTTGTTTTAGTTATATTTACATGCATGAAAAATAAAGAATCCTATCGTATAAACTTTTTATTGATAATACAAATAAGGGCTTTTTTTCTTTACAGACTAAATTAGACCAATGGAACTGCGTTGTCGTCAATCAGTTTGCAGAATGGAAAAATCCCTTTCCCTCTTGCCATGTAGCCATGACCTCCCTCCATAATGCTTTTCCAATTATGGATGCCTTCATAGTGGTGGTGGCAGAAAATAATATCTTTCATTAGTTTGTAGACAGTGGAGGTCTTGCGCGAATTGGTTCCATGGTCGGTTCTTTGTGATTCAATGCCTGCAAAGATCGCTCCTCCAACAAATGTGGCTATATGTCAATGCCTGCAAAGATTGTTCCTTCAACAAACACAATTGTGTCGATTAGCACCAGGCAACCCTTATTTTAATCATCTGCACAAGCTCTTAAGAATTCATGTAATATTCCTTTGAGTCAGTTATCAATACACTATATTAAAGGGTCGACGCTTGCTATAAAAATTTTAGATGATGAATATTAATTATGTTTGTCGAGTTGCAAGAATAACATTCATGGTAGAGTAACCATGTCTAAAAGTGATACACCAATATGTAAACCAATTGGTTCATGGAAAGTTGTTTCCCTTTGGGAGAGGATTTTATAAGTTCTCTTTTGCTTCTCTCAATGATTTGCAAAGTATTTGAAAAGCTGGAATATGGAATTTGAAATTGGGTCTTCTTTTTGTTTTCTCTTGGATGAATGATTTCAATCCATATTTGGTAAGAAACATATAGACTCAATGATGGATTTATATCTTCAATTTGATTTAGGGATATAGGAGGCCAAAGATCATTTTCAGAATTGCTTCAAGTATTGACACCCCATTATTTCTTGATGAAACAACCAACTAAAAAACGTTGGGATATTGCGCTCGAGTTTTGGTCGAATTGACATGTTACAAGAACTTAGAGATCACATTCATTTTGAACGTAAATGGTATGCATGTTGGTTTACATTGATTATGAAAAATTGTCATCGTTTTGTGAATCCTGTAACATTGTTGGAAATTCCATAGACAATTTTCGGAAAAATTCTAATGGTCATGGAATAGCTCACTAAATTGAAGATATTGCAATTGATAAAGAAGTATGTCGCTAAAAACACTATTGGTCTGAACAAGGTTGAAACTAAACATACAAACAAATTTATCAAGTTAATAATATGCATCGAGTTGTTAACTCTCCTTTTGTTGATCATAAACTCAATGTTGAACCAGGTGGCACCACTGCAATTCAAGAATCTCCCCCATATCAGGAAAATTTTTTGATAAAAATCGTGAAGATGCCTATGACTTAGATTCAATTGATTTTGAGGACTTTGAAATTACTCTCAAGACACTTTAGGGATTTGAGTTTCATACTTCGTAGAGTCTTAAAGATGTAATTCATGAGGTCTTCAGTGAAGTGAATATAATTGTCACAAGAAATGGAGGTTTAAATTTTGACCATTTTTAAAATATGCATTTTAAAAAATTTTCTAACATAAGACTTGGAAGTGTTGGATCAATATAACGAACCTACTCGTAAAAGGTTCAATAATAAAATTATATTTCTAGTTCAACAGTAGTGTAATTTAGTGAAATAACAAAATAATAAAAGATAAGGGTAAGGAAATCACACAAAAGAAATATCTGGGTTAACTCAATGTGGGTAATCTAGTCCTCACAACTAGTGAAATTTTCACAAGTAAGTTGATAAACATCTTAACTTAATCTTCTTTCTTTAATCACACTTGACTATACACTTGTAATTTCTTAGCATCAACAAGATTACTCAAATCAATCAAGTTTTCTTTCCACTAGACAAACTTGATGATGCTTACAATCAAATTACTCAAGTTTTCTCACAACTAGACAAACTTGATGTTGCTTACAACAAAACGATAAAGATGATTTATTGTGATATATGATTGCAACACTATTGATATATGTTAAACTAAGAACACACTCAACTGTATAAAGCTTAAACTTTATGACAAATAATATTAGTGTGTTGCTTGATAATTGAAGAGAACTCGATAGTTTTGCACTTAAGAAAGTGGATTATGACTCATTGTAATTTCTTTAAGATTGCGAGTTGAAACACCTTATATTTATAGACTCAAAAAGGATTTTATTTTGCTATAAAGGACACATATAACCATTGGGCACATGTTCTAAGGTGTTATAGTATGTTGCTTGATATTGAATATTCTCTAGAATCTGGGTAAGCGTCCTTTTCATTCTACTCAATCATCATCTTCTATGAGAATGTTTATGATCATCCTATGCTTTGTATAAAGACGTCCTCGTTAGTATGGAGACATTATCTTCTGTATGAACATGATAGAAGAGTTTGATCATTATGTTGACAACTTATGACATCGTGTAATGAGTTGTAAAGTGGATGTATCAGCTTGAAATGAGTTGTCCTTTGTCTAATTAAAATTTGTTATCGTTGAACATCTTAATTAAGGGATTTTGCTTAAAAAATCTCTCTCTTTTTTATGACAACGCATTTTGAATTAGAATCCAATGTTTATCTAATTAATTTGATGCAAGATAATCAATTATTTCTATTGAGGATTTCTAGAAATACTCCCCCTTAATTTATGCATCTCTTTTGATCATTTAACATAAATAAACATATACAATTTTAGCTTAATCTACTCATCACAAAATACTTAGTTAATCATGACTCAACAAAAAGATTAAGCTTTCTAAAGCTACTCCCATTAGCCTAAAGGATGATCGCACAAGGATGATCATTTAACATAGATAAACATTAATCAGTTTTAGCTTAATCTACTCATCACAAAATACTGAGTTAATCATGACTCAACAAAAAGACTAAGCTTTCTAAAGCTACTCCCGAGAAGAGTCATCTGAGGAGGAATAAGTGGATGAATGAGAAAAATCATCTTTTAATGGAATCCAATTCAGAGAAGGTTCAGTGACGAAAGGAAGATTTGGAAGCATATTCCTTGTGACTCAATCCACTAGTAGTGCGTTTGGAGTAGCATAATTGTAGAGACTATTGAGAATGATGATGTTGAGTTCAAACAATTTTTTGATATCCTTTCTAGTTTTGCTAACTTCCCTCTCAAGCTTGGTAGTATTAGGATGAGGAACAACCTCATCCTGCACCTTTTTTTTTTTCCAGAAGCAACTGCTTTATCTTTTTTAGAATCACAAGCTTCTTTGATAGTTGAAGTATCAAAAGATTCAAAAGTAGCAGACACATTTGGAAGAGGGTTTCAGATACGAACATTTATATGTGGAGGTGGTGGAGGATTAGATGAATCATAAATAGACTAGGAGAAACCAAGAAAGGTGTTAGAGCCTCAGATTCAAGAGAAGAGGTATGGCTTACCTTTAGTGAAGAAATGATGGGTGAGAAAGTTGAAGCCAAGTTTGCAGCTTGTTGAATAAGATCAACAAAGTGAGTTACTTCAGATTGGACATTTAAATCCATGAGTGGGATGGTAGTTGTAGATGGTTCATCCAAATAAGTAGTGGGATGGTGGTTGTAGAGGTTTCATTGATATCAAAATCCAAATTCACATTTGAATGTTGAGTTTTATCAGGTTGAGTTTCAGGATGAACTTCTTTAGCAATAACATTCTTATCAATGTAAGTATCTTCACGATTCCCATCTTGTTGAGCAATTTCAAAAGGAAGCACAGGGTGATCTTCATCCATATGAGATCATTAACCTACTCATCTTGTAGAGTGGTTTCAACTCCTTTCTCATTCTGAGATACTTCAATATCTTCCTTTTCCTTTTTCATTTCCAACCGAATGACTTCATCATCCTCAACTTCAGTAGCTTTCTCAAATTCCTTAGCTTCTTGAACTGACTCAATTTCCTTATGAGTTTGGTCATCCTCAACAAAATTTTCTTTTTCTTGATCATCATGATCAAGATCAGTCTGATTCTCAACATAATTTTCCTCCGTATTTTCCAGTATGGTCATTAACATGATCATTCTCAACTTTTTCTTCCGGAAAATTTTCATTTCACTTTTCATTAATTTTTTCTTTTTCCCTCAATTCTTCTTCTCTTTGTAGTACCATGTTTTTTAGGTTCCTCAAAGGTAGTTTCAGGAAGTTCTTGCTCAAATTTAGCATTTTTCTCTATCCTCATATGGGAGAGATTTTTGGAGGTGGACTTACAGTAGGAAATGATCGATACTTCATCTTCAAGAGGTACTTGGAGGTGTTTGAAAATGTGGGTAAATTCCATTCCACAAGGCACATTGGCAGTCTTTTTGGGGTCCCTAAATGCTTTTAGCATGAAGTTGAATATGATAAAAGGTAAGTTGATGGGTATTTCATTTAACACATGGTGAATGATCAAAAGATCAATGTAAATCACCTTGTCAATGAAGGTGTTGAAAAACACAAGAAAGGGGGTTGAATTGTGTTTCAACATTGCTTAAAAGAAGTTGATTGCTTAACGAAAATTATGTTCTTTATCAAATCATTCAACTTATGGTTATAAAGCAGGTTTAGTAAAAAGAAGTTGAATCATAAAAAAGTTAGATTAGACTAACATAGAGAGACAAACCATACATATTATGTTTGAATTGACACAAAGTTGTTTCTAATATTCTAACTCTCATTGAGAGGATATTACATTTCAAGTCCTATATAAAATCAAGTGTATAAAACATTTTGATTGTTTTACATCAATTCTAGTAACTCTTTGTTGAGAGGATTTTTTTTTTTTATTCTTTCTTTTCTTTTGATGTGGTATAGGCTTTTTTTTCTCTCACTCTTGATTGAATGATCCGTCTTTAAGAATGTTATAGTTGAAGATCTTAAATCAACATTTGTGGTAAATCACTATTTAAGATATAACCATATATATCTTTATAATTGATTATGCGTATATTTAATTAAGAAGACAGATCTTAGAGGATGTCACTATTAGAGGATGTCATGCACTTTTTTAGTCAGAGGATGTTAGAGCGTAGACTTCTTATCAGAGTGTTGACTCGATATGTTAACTAGAAGATGAAATGACTTACCAGAAAAAAAAAAAAAAAAAAAAAAAAAAAACGTAGGATTATCAAAGTTAGCTAGTATTAACGAATTCATTAGAGGCGCACTAAGAGCGCATACATAAAAGCCAGACACAACTTCAATAGTTTCTTCAGAGTCACTATGACTTCTTTAATAGATTCTCCTTTTCTTTGTTTATTAGAAGTTCTAGCTTGTAATAAAACATTGAATTTATTAGATACTTCACTTAGAGCTTTACCTTTTGATCTTTTATATAGAGGACCATGAAAGTTTTTAGTTAGAGGACCATGATGGTCTTTTGATATTTTGAGTCAGAGGACCATGATGGTCTTTAATCAGAGATAGATAATCATTGTAGCGCTCTTTTATTTTGTCTTCAGAGTCATTGACTTGTATTTGTTTTGTCTTTATGGCTTTGACTATAACTGTAGATTGTCAAATGCACATTGCAATACTTCTTATTGCTATATTATAAGGTGCTAATATTATGTGTGTTAGAAACACTTAGATTCCTATCTCTAACATACTCTTAATTTATGCTATATTAAAATAGATAGTCATTAATATAAATCTTTATCTTCTAACTTAATCGACATACTTAGTAAATATAGGCTAAATTACATTTGTGGTCCTTTAACTTAATCTCAGGTAACGTTTTAGTCCTTTATCTTTTTTTTTTCCCGATTTAGTCCTTTATTCCTAACAATATAAATAAAGTATGAAAATATGAGTTTATTTGAAAATTTGCCTTACGAATTTGATGAAATTTGTATTATATTGAAGAATATAATTAATTTTATGAGTTTTGATTGAATTTTTTTTTTTGAATTTTTGTATAAAAAAGGATAACATTGTTGAAATTTTAAAACATAAAATATCAAATTGTCACTTAAAATTAAAATAAAGGACCAAGTCGGGAAAAAAAAAAGATAAAGGACTAAAACGTTACCTGAGATTAAGTTAAAGGACCACAAATGTAATTTAGCCGTAAATATATTTAGGGGATAATTGTTCTTTAATTGTTTGTTTGTGTTACCATCAAAACATGAACTAGATGATTGTAGCTAAAACTACTTTGCACATAACAATCTCCCCCTTTTTGATTACGACAAGTAACTATACAATTCATGAATAGTTTTCCTTCAAAAAAAATTTAAAAGAATGTCCCCTTAAATGTAGTACTCAAAAACTGTTTGAATTAATAATTCTATGATCTTTTTAAAGAAAACTTATAATTCAAAATTTTTGGGACTCCCCATGAATATTGTAAGACCCTTAGTTTTAATTTGTAATTTTTGAATTTTGGTGTATTTTGTATTGAATTTTTTAGCTAATTTTATTGGTATTTTGTGAGTTTAATGCCAAAAATATCTTTTTGGAGCCCCGATTAAAATTATCCGTCGAGGAATAATTTTGTTTAATTAAGGTGAATTTTTTGTCGACAAATTTTTTTTTTGAGATGTAGTGTTTTTCAAAAAAATTCATCTGCCAAACTGAATTGCGGCGAGACTGGATATTTTTATGGAAAAGTGGTTTGAGATGTGACGTGAGGTGTCGGAAGTAATGATGATTTTTATATATATTTTTATTTAGATATTTGTTTTATTTATTATATATATATATATATATATATCCTCTCACGATTCTTCTTCTCCCTTCTATCTTCTTTTTTTCTCTTTGTTTTTAAATTGAAAACCAAAACCGTCAAACACAAATCATCATTTCTCTTTTAGATATAAGCTCCCTTTTGAGAAGTGACAGAAGGGAAAATTGCTCATTGCCATGCTGCGGTGCTAGTTTCCGAAGCAACGACGCGAGCAAAAATTTTACTGTAATTAATTTGCGGTTCCGTAATTGGTTGTTAAATCTACAATGGAGGTAAATGCTCCTTCCAAACTTTTAGATTGCATATAAGACTTTATATGTGTATTTGTGGAGGTGAAATTTTGTGAGATTTGTTTGTGAGATTGTGAAAATGAATTTAATGTGATTTATGTGTTCGTGGAAATGAAAATTGGTGGTTTACGTGTAAAAATGTGGAGTTTTGAAATTGGGTGATTTATGTTTGAATTGTTGAAAATTAATTGAGGTGCTATATGTGTCTTGTGGAATTGAATTGATTGATTTTGGTGTGAATTGGCAGTAATTAAATTTGATGTGTTTGAGTTACGTAATGAATTATTTTCAAATAAATGAGTTTGAATTGAAGTTGAAATTTTACAAAAAAAATTTAGAGTTGTTAAAGTTGTGAAAAAGTTTAAATTTTAACTAAGTTAAATAGTTTGAGCAAAAAGATAGATTGAAATTAAAAATGGTTAGAGTTTAAAATGTTACTCTTTTAATTACTCTTGAACTGAGTTTAAAAAGAAAAAAAATTTAGAGTATTTTATTAACTAAAAAATTTTGGTGCTTTAATAGTTAAGTGTGTGTATGTGAGGTTTGGACAATATTTATTTTATTTAGTTTTAACTAAATAAGTAGATTATTTGGTTTTAAAAGTTTGGTGCATGAGAAATATTTAATTTTGGGAATTTTGTTGTGGTTGGATTAATTTTATTGTGAACAAATTGTTATAAATATTTATTTTTATGTAGTTAGCTCTTTGAGTCTCGAAAAGGAATCGAGACCGTTGGCACCGAGTTAGCAGTGAGGAGAACTCTGATATATTAATGTTGTTGTGGTGATTAAGTTTTGATGTGACTGTGTATTCATAATTAATAATATGTGTAGTATGAATTTTATTGAGGAAAATCTGTTTTGAGTATACTCTATGATAAGTTTGGAAAATCGTTAGTGTTAAATGAGGATTAAAAATGGTGAATCTTTTAATAGTTGCATTTACTTAATGATTTTGGTGAAAAGAGTCAGAGTATGCTCATGCATTTCATAGTACATGGTGACTGCGATGGGGCCATGGTGATAGTGGTGACTGTGATGGGCCACGAGATGATGCCATGTGATCTGTTGGTTCATCTTATTCGTGTAGGTCTGTGATAGACTGCACATTTTTGTAAATCGTGTTGACCTGTGATAAGTGGCACCTCGGTAAATAGTACTGATCTGTGATAGGCGGTACATTTACGATTTACGTTTTTTTAGTAAATCGTGCTGACTTGTGATAGGTAGCACCTCGATAAATAGTATTGGTCTGTGATAGGCGGTATATTTACGATTTACGCTTTTTAGTAAATCGTACTGACCCATCATAGGTGGCACCTCGTTAATTAGTATTGGTCTGTGATAGACGGTATAATTATGATTTACGCCCCTTCGAGGAGGGCTTTGGTTTGGAATTCCGGATTCATGCATTTTGGCATATACGCATTGCATTAATGTGCTTGGCACGCCAGTCATGTTTGTTATACGATGATGATTGTATATACATACTCAGTTGTTGTTTGTGATTGTATCGTAATTGCTACGCCATGTTGTAGTCGAATACAACTGTGCAAGATTTTGCATTGACTTCGCACTTGTATTCGGCTACAAGATTATTGTAGTCGAATACAAATATGCACTTTTTGCTATTGACTTATGAATTAGCACTGTATTCGAATACGAGGTTGCTGTATTCGAATACGACAGTGCAGTTTTGTTAAAAACTTCATTTTTCAGCTTTGATAATGCATGTTTGGCATATAAAAACCCTTCAAGGTGTATACTAAGTTGAAAGGTTATTGTGTGCATTTAAAATTTAAATGCTATGTGGTAATTGTTAATTTCGGTTGGTGACCTTTAAAATTATTGTGGAAATCTGGGATTTACCTTCATATGAGGATCAGGATCATCCTACCTGTTAGTACCTTGGAGATGGAAAGGTAGTTAGACATACCTGACCGAAGCTGTGTCAGGAGGATCTTGCGGGGCACGTGGAGATCATCCGAGTTGTATAGTTTTTGTAGCATGATCAAATTAGATGGTTGTATAGGGGCTAGATGTCTTTCTTTTGTGGTTGTATTTATTTAAATTTGGAAGACTGTACCTATACTTTATATTGTCAGCTTGACTTTTATTTTGATGGGTCCATGTTCCACTTTTTGATGTGACGTGGGGAAAGTCGAGATTCTTGGGGTAGTGCTTTTATGCCAATGTCTGCCGAGAATACCCCAGGGGTATGAGCTATGTCTGATAGGTCTCATATCCCCGATGTATTTTGCTATTTAAATACTTTGGACTTTTGTTTCGTAAACTATTTTCGTTGCTTGTAAATATTATTGACTTTTTTCGTTGTGTTACGACTTAAATATTTTATCCAAAAGTATTTCTTTCTTTATTTCTGAAATTTGATTTTTGTTTTTTAAAAAACAAAATTGGGCTGTTATAAATATGATAAACACGATTCATTTAGAGTTTCAAACTTATTAAGTTATTTTTTGATAATCATGAAGGTAAAATAAAAAGGGAAGGATTAGATACTAAAAGAAGCACATAGACAAACACACATATAAATTATCATAAATTAGAAAAGACTTTTGGAAAAAGAATTCATAGATTTATAGGATGTTAAGCCTTTGGATTCTTATGATTGTTAGAACCAAATTGGTTTGAAGAACTATGACCCTTACTTTTTTTTAATGATAACAAAATCATTTTGTGGGAACAATTTAATGCACTAATGTTTTGTTTAAGTGTGCAGTTCTCAAACCAAGTATTTTCTACGACTTCGTATTATATCCTCTGATGTTTATATTCTAAGTTTGGTGAACACGCTCTGAAACGCACCTATAGTGACTCTATCTAATACAAGCAATGCTTTGATTGGTTTGCCTCTAATGCATTTAATCAACATATGTTTACTTCTACCTACACTTGTCAGCCTTTGATAATCTTGTCTATCATTTGACGTCATCTTCTGTTGAAAAAGTCAATACTCTAATAAAAAATTCAACACTCAAGATAGTCAATGTTCTGATGGAAGTAATTGCTCTAAAATAACAACCAATGAAAAAGTCAACGCTATGAAGAAGATAAATTTGTGCATTCTTTACTCAACACCCTTACTCTATTATTTGTCTGAAGGTTTGTGTGATATACTCTGATCATGATATCCTGTGCTCTTTTTGTTTTCATATGAAGATATGAAGAATCAATTATAAGGACAATTTTTGGACAAATTTTAATGGTCAATCAATTTCTGAAGATTTTATCCAAAACTTCTTCTACATGTTGATTTCTTGCAATATGGACATTGACCAAAAACAAAAAACCAAACCTCATCCAAGAACATACAAAAATACACAACAAAATCCTATAATAAATACAATTCAACCGTTTTTGCATTCTTGCTCTTAATCATTTGCTTTGTCTAAGTGCTATGAAATAGTTTAGGAGAATACAACTTTCTAAACACCCTTTTGTGAGAGTGATTCAAAAACCTTAAACCTTTCATGGAGGAAAACGAAGAGTGAGACAAAGAATGAACCCAAACACTTTAAGACATGTTGGAAAATTTAAAGGCTCGAGAAGATTTATGGAAGGAGATGAAGAGTTGTGGACGTAAAATAGAATAAAAAAATATTTTTAAAGAAAAAAAAAGGTAAAAATCAAAAGAAAAGATACAGATGTAGAGGGAAATTGAGGGCACAAGGCCAAAACGAGGGAAAATAATATAAGACAGAAATATAAGGTAAAACAAGAAAACATTTATTCAATTCATATTACAGTTTTAACAAATATGCATTACATTAGAACTACAATACTTATTACAAATAGGATCAAAAGGGAAAAAAAAATTCATAAAGTCTTTATTAGGCTATCTAAATCAGATCTAGTAATTTATATTTGGTTTGAATCACCAATTCCTAAGTCTCTTTAAATAAATCTTCTTCAGTAAGCGTCTTCCATCTTTGAACTTTAATATGATACAGTGATGAAGAAATTTTCATATTCAGTAGCCTATCTTATGACTTGTCAAAGACAGAGATTTTTCCATTTCTTTTGAAATATATTATATACTCCTGTGGCCAGAGAGTTTTTTTTTTATTTTTTTTTAACAATTTTGGAGATCGAAAGGTTTTAGGAATGGTGAGCTTGAAGACTTACAACCTATAAGAGTGGGACTTCTCTTAAACTTGAGCTACAAGAGAAATCATAACTTGAGCTATAAGAGAAGTCTTCAAGCTCAACTTACAACCTATAAGAGTGGGACTTCTCTTAAACTTGAGCTATAAGAGAAGTCATAACTTGAGCTATAAGAGAAGTCTTCAAGCTCAACTTACAACCTATAAGAGTGAGACTTCTCTTAAACTTGAGTTTGACGTTTTCACACGCTAATCAGTGTCCACTAGAGAAAATCTCATGTTGCTTTGATTCATTGTTCTCCAATCGATTGAACTCCACAGTTTAAAGACAAATGTCAAAAATAAAATATGAGAGCACTCTCTAAAAGGGTTAATATTTAAATCATGTAAAGCAAACATACCCCAAGACAAAAAAACTAAGTTAATCATTTAAACACTATTCACACGATCGTTTTGACGTTGATTTCACTCAAATCAAAGTTACAATGAAGAAGAACAATGAAAAATTGGGGAACTCATAAATAGAGAAGTTGGGGATTTCATAGAGAGATTGGGAGGGCTAAAAATTTGAAAAAGAGACTTAAATTCACTGAATCAATGAAGAAAATAACATACTGAAATTTGGACAAAAATAGAGTTTTTGGAACAGTTGTACGACACTGAGATCGATTTTCTATTCTATTCTTGTTGCTTTCATTTGCTCCATACGATTGCTTTTCATCTTCTATTTTCCTTCTACTGTAGCGTTATTCTCTCTTTATTATATTAGGTTATATTCAACTTCTTTTTTTAAACATATTAGGTTATTATTAACCTAACTCATCGAACCCGATTTTATTTTCTTACCGTGTTTTTTTTTTACAAGATCCAACTAATTAAAATGACAAAATAAATAAATTAAAATATTATCATATTAGGAGAATAGTTAAAATGATAAGATAAATAAATATTACATCAATATTTATATTATCCAGTAAATCAATTAAATATTTATAAATAGGCAAATCATAACAAGCACATATATAGAGAAAATTAAGCGGGGTATTATGTAAATTTCAAGTAGTTTGATTTTTTTTAAATATATCATTAATAACAAAAATTCATATTTAAAACAATTATTATACTTATTAATATATGCATTTTAAGACATTTTAACACCAAGAGCACATTTTAACATTTCTATAGTAAAAATAGATACTCTAAAATATTGATAATATTTTCAAAATAGTTAATTATAAAATAATTAATTAATATAAGAAATAGTTATAAGTAATTAAAATATATTTGTGTGCATGTTTATTATTTAGTCAAGTGGATATGAAAGTATTTTAACAATTATTAATGCAAATATACATATAAAATCACGGGAAGTCCTATTCTAAAAAATCTTCACACTAAAATACTATAATTTTTAAAAAAATTAATAAAATAAGTAAATATAATTTTCATAATTTATACTACTCATTAAATTAAAAATGTATAAAATTATCACAACAAACTAATAGAAATTTAATCCCAATATTTATCAATATTATTTCTAAAAAAATGTTAACATGAAATTAATTCTTTAAAATTCTATTTAATTAAAAAAAATAGTTTATTACAAATTTTGGGATGTTACATATGGTAGGTCTGTTTACAACTCCCTTTGTTCTTGCCATGATCGTGAAAGATGAAGAGGATTATGAGTTTCCAAAGGAGAGACGAATTTGTAACAAGGAGTGAAAAGGTTAAGAGTTTAAGAGGAACGAATGAGTCATTTCACTTGCTAAAAATAACCA
>NC_021160.2:32422104-32467583 GCF_000331145.2 Cicer arietinum | reverse complement strand
AACCCCCAAAAATACTAGTTTGAACTCTTACCTAAGAAGGAGTGACGTGGCACATGGGCATGTAGCGCTCACGGGTTCATTAGCCTCCTCAAGTGAGGTCGTGTGAGATGAAGACGTTTATTGGCCTGAGGGATAAAATCCTAATTAATCAAATGATCATATCATTCATACATTAAAGTTAAACATACTTTTTTATGATGCACAATTTTTACTTAATAGGATTAAATATATCCTCAACTAAATGTTATGTGAATATATCAACTAATTTATTTTTAGTATCAACAATAAAAATCAATTCTATTTTCTTTTTCTGCACATGGTCACATATAAAATGATGTACTAGTGCAATTAAACCTTGTTAGATCGGTTCCTATGTACTTGTTAGATCAGTTTCTTGTCCGATCTAACATCAAGCGTTGTAATAATTAATTAATTATTAAATCAGCTAAAATGATAGATGTAACAAATCAAATTCAAAAATGATTTATTAGATCGGTTAAATTTGAACCAATATAACAAGTCAAATTCAAAAATGATTTATTAGATCGGTTAAATTTGAACCAATATAACAAGTCAAATTCAAAATTATTTATTTTGTCGATGAAACAATCGATTTAAATAATTAACTTTTTAATTTATTTTCTTAATAGCTTTCACCTCTCACATATGCATCCTCAAAATTTCACATATTATCCTATTAATTAGAATTTCTCATTCAACCATAAAACACAAAACTTCACACGAAGCGTTACATTTAAAAATCAATGACAATGAGTCATAATTTTTTTACAAAATCAAAGTTATAAAATTCAGAGCTGATAAATTGTCACATAACTAGTTAAGGTTTGACGCTAAAGATGTCTTAGGGCATCAACCTAAAGGTTATCTGATAAACATTGTCTCATCCAAAGTAAATGACATCAACTTGAAAGGTACCAAATATTGTTGCACTATTAAAAACAAATGAAGTCATATATAAGATGGAAAACACTACAATTAAGCAACACCATTTCCTTTCTTCCTTTGTAACTTCTTCATGTAAAATTCCAGTTCCTTTACCTTCGAGGATGTATCTACAAAAATAAAATAAAACAAAACCAGTGTAAATAATAAAACAAATATGAAGTTCAATCCAAAATATTCTGAAACAAGCAAAATTATGCATACCCAGCAACCCTGCCACATTGACCTGGACGAGATGAAATACAGGCCAGGCCAGCAAACGACCACCACCAAACTTCTCTTCAATGAGGGAATCTAGCTGACGATCTGTTTGACAGTTCTCAAGTTTCCTCTACACATGATTACTTTTCTTGGCTTCTTCAACAGCGGCTTCAACCTCCTTGAAATTATATATGAAAAGGTTGAGAAAAAACACATCCGATTTGAAAGAAGAGCCAACTACTACACATTAGAATGCACGAGAATTTAATCCACAAAATGATAAATTACAATACCCTTAAAGGCTAACATGTTAGAATATGACTAGTGCTTACTTTCAATTTCAACTTATTGTATACGATATATTTTCTTATATAAATATTTGAAAAGGAAGTCATTTCGAAACTAAATGAGATATCCAAAATAACAAAACCTTCCACAAATATAAATGAAGCCATATACCATATGAAAATGTATATAAGTGTGTATAACAAGAAAGTTTCCAAAACTATCACCTCTGCAGAATCCTTCTTGGTTGCAGTTGATTTCTTTTTTCTACCAATTTCAACACCATAGTGATGTTTCTACCAATTTCAACACCATAGTGCTGAAGGTACCACTGCTTGAATGGTGCAGCATCAATCTGAACAATAGCACTCTTAACAAGAGTCTGCGTTCGGACGAACTCGTTATTTGAGGCATTGTAAACCACATCCAGAACACGAGTCTTGCGAGTTACTGCTTCACTGCCCCATGAGAAGTTATCAGTATCCAATCTAAGATATATCCACTTCACATTACCCCCTCAAACACAGATTCTTTGGATTGTGTTGTTAATTGATAATTTAGTGCTTGCTAGCTGACGACCGAGCTCGTACCTATACAAAACCAGCACAAACATCATAAGCATAAATAATAATTGAATGGTGCAGCATCAACCTGAACAATAGCACTCTTAACAAGAGTATGCGTTCGGACAAGCTCGTTATTTAAGGGATTGTAAACCACATCCAGAAGACGAGTCTTGCGAGTTACTACTTCACTACCCCATGAGAAGTTACCGGTATTCAATCTAAGTGTTTTCCACTTCACAGTACTCCCTTGAACACGGATCCTTCTGATTGTCTTGTTAATTGATAATTTAGTGTTTGTTGGCTGACGACCGAGCTCATACCTATACAAAACCAGCGCAGACATCTTAAGCTTAAATAATAATTAATTGGGATAAGTACATCATCACAAGAAGAAAACCAACACATCAGAAAATATTTATCATCATAAAAATTATGATCAATCAGTGCAAACAGAAAAATCACAATCATATTTCACATGAAAAAATAACAACTAGAAATCAGCATACTAATTTGTGTTCAACAACAGGCAAGATAAGATATCTATGTCAGTATTAACACCCTCAGCAGCTCTGTTAATTTAGTTTATTTATTATAGAATAAATATCTTCTTCCCCTTAGTATACTTCCTCTGTTAGTGATTTGATCGATATCCATCCTCAACAAAACAAAAAGACAAGCTTCATACCCCAAAAACTTAGAAATATAAAAAAAATGATAATAATTTAAATAGAACAATTGAAACTATGGCATGCATAATTTAACAATTGCATAATAAGATTGACTCTAAGCAACCAAATCAGGTCAGGTTGGTAAAAAAGAAAGAAAAACTCATCCAATTATCCAGGAAGCAGAATAAGAACGAACAATGAAACACATGCAACAAACAGATTTTGGTACTAAAGGAATTTAATGTGAATTACTTATTAATTAAGTTTACAAAACTATACTTGATTATAACTTTGATTATAACTTTGAAAAGTGTTTAACCCCTAGTAGCTGGAGTTTTTCACTTTGTCATACTTACTGCTAGGGAATCAGGGTCTACTACAAAACATACTCTTTCTGTCACCTAGATTCTTGCTACATTATCTACTCATATTTTCTACTCTCTACATAACTGCCCAAAACCATCATAATATATTAGTAGATAGCACAACAATAAATATTATCCAATAAAAGAAGCCATCAAAGACATGAACCAATGGCAGCAAAGATAGCAGACTACTATTTTCATCTGCTAACCACTTGAAACAAACATTAAAAAAAAGATCAAAATATACTCTTAACAATTTATTGAATTTCAGGAAAAGATGAAAGTGAAGCTCTTGTATGCCATAACAGAGGGTCAAGGATCTTTCCACCTTTCATGACTTCATTCTCTTAACTGGATCTATATTTGGATTTTCAAGATGTAACTATTAGGGTTGTTATAGCAATGTAGATAAGGGTGTTAACTAGTTGTTGGAAGTTCTGGTCACAAGAAGTTACTTGGGGACAAAGCTCATGTCTTCACTGACTACAATTGTTGGAGGGTGTATATAGCATGCTGATAGTTTAGTTGTTTATTGGTGGCTTATGTCCGTTGTATGGAAACAGAGGGCAAGTAGTCAGGCTTTGATATTTTTTGTACAGTATTTTGTATAGGGACCTTAATGATTAATAGCTGTTTACATGCAGTGAAACAGTGAAAATAATAGTGTGCTATCTTTGCTGCCATTGCTACATCTACTAATATATTATTGAGGTTTTATTAACAGAGACAATTTCACAAACACATAGCATGCAGGTTTAAAGGATGGTTGAAAATCGGGGTAACTACTACTATTCAAATTTCTTCATCACTTTCATCGATTTTTAGGCATCACCACTTCTGAAATTTCTGCATCACTTATGTAACTAATAAGAGTTTAACTAACTATTACTACATAAAACGATTTAATACTCCCCTTCAATGACATCTCACAACACAATATAATCTTCTTGTTAAATGTTACATTGAAATTTTTTAAAATATTACTAAAATAAAATTCAATTAAAGATTAATAATAAGAACAATTTAGAATGAAATAATTTTAGATTCGTAAGTAAGAAACAAGAATTGTTAGAAAATTACCGGAGAATATGATTGAAACGCTCCTTGATAGATGGAAGAGGAAGACAAAAAACACTCGTCGTCAGTGCTGAAGTAGAAAAATGTTGCGCCGGACCAACTCATCACCGACAATGAAGGTTGAAAGCTGAAGTTCGTCCGATTCCCGCTGAAAGCTGAAGTTCGTATTCGCGTTTTTACTTAACGATGAAGGATGAAGGTTAAAGGTTGAAGGATGAAAATGTTAAAGCGTTGAAGGGGTAAGACATGGGTTCCTAAATGTTTGGTTCGTGATGAAGGATGAATGATGAGGACTAAGTTCGTGACCGGATGAACGATGAAGAATGGATACTATGGTAAATATATATATATATTGCGAAAACAGTATGGATGAATGATGAAGAATGAATTGATGCAAAGTAAACTGAGTAATTCGTGACCAGGTTTGTATTCGTGTATCAAGGACAAGGATGAAAGATAAAAGATGGATTTGCATTTGCCGCTGATTTCTAATTTTTTTTTTAACTTAGAGAGTTTTTTTTAAAGTGTTTGTTAGAACGGTTTAATATAACATATTTAATAAAATTTGTAATAATAATAAATTTGTTATTATTATTTTTTTTAATTTTTTTTAATGTGTATGTTAGAACAGTTCAATTAGAACCGATTTAATAAAGTTTATTATAATAATAAATTTGTTATCATTTTTTTTAATGTGTATGTTAGATCAATTCAATTAAAACAGATCTAACAAAGTTTATCATAATAATAAATTTGCCACCGTCTTGCTTATTACATTGATGGTATAACAACCAATCTAATATCGACGATGTAATAAGGTTAAAATGTACTAGTGATGTTTGCTTTATATATGCTATGATCTTGAATGCTAAAGAGGATTTTTAGACAAATTTGTAGCACTTATATGACCACATAATATGAATATATTTATGTACGTTAGTGAGTAATCATTCAATTAATTGTTTATTCATTAAAGTTGAGAAGAAAAATTTGCTGCTAAAACAAACTTAGCTTCAGTAGTCGATAGAGCAATTGTATTTTTCTTTTTGTATGACCAAAATATGAGAGCTTTTCCATGAAATTGACAAGCTCCAATAGTGTTTTTTCTTTCAACTTTGTCTCATGTATAGTCAGCATCACAATATGTTACAAGATCACAATAAGAACATTTTCTACACCAAAGTCCAAGATTAGTATTACCAACTAAATATCTAAAATTCTTTTCCCAACAGCGTGATGATATTCTTTCTGAAACCAGAAGGTTGATGCATATAAACTTCCTCATTTAAAATTCCATTTTGAAATGCACTCTTAATATCCATTTGAAATAGTTTAATGTATTTATGTGCAACATAAGCAAGAAAGATACAAATAGCGTATAACCTTACTACAAGAGCAAATGTCTCATCATAGTCAATAACTTCTTGTTGATTGTAGCCTTGTGCAACAAATATATATTTATTTCTTATTACCTTTCCATTTTCATCAAGCTTATTTCTTAACACCCATCTAATTCCAATTATTGTTTTACTTTGAGGATTGGAAACTAGATTCCATAATTGATTCTTCTCAATTGAGTAAGTTCTTCATTCATGGATTCAACCCACGATTGGTCACTAATTGGTTCATCGATTGTTTTTGGCTCAATTTTTGATATCATAGCCATGTTGCTCTCGTTATATTTGAATGAAATCAGTAGTTTTCCCTATGATCTAATCCTAAGAATAATGAGTCACTGGTCTCTAACTTTTCAGGAGGAGTTTATGAGGAAGATGGTTAATCTTTCGCATGTTCTTGATTTGCATTTTTGAGAGATGGTTGATCATCCTATTCATATTCGTCTTGGCTTTTTGAGTTGTACTCTATATACCCTTTTAACAAATTCAGAATCAAACTTCTACAATCTATCTTTGTGATTGAGAATGTAGAAATAACATCCAAAAACATGAAAGTATGCAATTATTTGGTTTTCTATTTGTCCAAAGTCCATAAGGAGTTTTGTTTAAAAATTTTATAATTGAAACACGATTCAAAACATAGCAAGATGTATTTATGGCTTCTACCCAAAAATATTTTTCAATATTTGGTACATTTAAAATGGTTCTTGCCATTTCTTGCAAGTTTGTATTTCTCCTTTCAGCAACTCCATTTTCTTGAGGAGTTCTAAAATAAGAAACATTACGAGAGATACATTTTTAATCAAACAAAGTCATTTAAAGGTTGAGTTTTCAAATTCTCCTCCATGATCACTTCTCACATAAATGATATTGGTTTGTTTGTCATTTTGAATATTTTTGCAATTTTTTTGAAATGCTTCAAAATATTGATCTTTATGTTTTAGAAATTAAAACCAAATAATTCTTGAATAATCATCAACAATTACAGAATCATATCTTTTCCACTAAGACTTGCAGTTTTTACAAGGCCAAATAAATCTATGTGAAGAAGTTCAAGACAATTTTTTTTGAAACAATGTCTTTTGAATGAAAACTATTGTTGACTTGTTTACCCTTAATACATGCTTCACATACTTTATCCTTGTCAAACCTTATTTTTGGAATACCTCTTACTAGATCAAGTTTTTTGATAATTTTGAAATAGTTTTTATATTTACATAATCAACACTTTTATGTCAAATTCATTTATCTTTTTCAAGATACATAACATATAATTCAGCTGGAAATTTGTCTAAGTATAGTATATAAACATTCTTTTTTTTTTCTTTATCTAAAGAAGCGTATTCTCCCCGAGGATATTTGTTTTACTTTACACATGTTAAGTTTAAATAGAACCTCAAATCCAATATCACACAATTGACTAATAATGAGTAAAATAAGTTTCAATCCATCCACCTATTGAACATCCTTAATCTTAGCATTTTTTTTTTTACCTGGTACTCCTTTTCCTAATTCAATTTGGGCTTTGTAATTGTTTTCAAAAGTAACTAGTCCACCATCTTCTTTTTCAAATGAGAGAACATTGTTTATCTCTTGTCATATGCCTTGAGCATTCAATGTCTAAGTACCAAGGATTTTTCTTGATTGATAGATGCTTCTTCGGTATTAGAATATAGTACGATTTTAGGGTCCCATAGTGATTTGGGTTAGTTACCTTAGAGGAAGTTTCCCCTTTGTGGTAAGATTTATGACTAGCTTTGCCACTGTGGATTTTATAATGTCTAGATTTTTAGCAATAAAAATAGAGTTTTTTTTTAAATTCCCTTTGTTTTAAAGGTTACAATCTGTTTCAAGATGTCCAAAATTTTCACAACAGATACATTTCTTTTTCACTTTTCCAGCCTCTTTAGGATCAAAGAATTTTTCATTTTAATTTCTTTGGATTTTTCAAACAAATGCCAGCTTTATCATAAATTTAAACTTGTGATTCCATTATTTTTTTCAAATTTTTCTATTGACTAAAAAATTTGGTAAGATTATTTTCTTAAACTTCAACTCTATTTTAAGAAGAATGTTTTTTGGTTTATCCTTTATTGATAAACTATTGTTGCTTAGACATTTTAAAGAGAATGTTGTAGGTCTTGAATGATTTTAAGATATTATCAACATGGACTTATAGCTTCTCTTTTTCCTTTTTTCAATTAAGAATATTGTTCTTTTAACAAGCAACTTTTTTGGCATAAAATGTTGGAGTCATCAAGAATACTATCATACTCATGTTAAATATCTAAACATAGACTACATGAATAAAAAATAATTACCTCTTCATCATTTGATTTTCTCATTAAGCACATGAAGTTTCATTATCCTCTTCCATTTCAGAATCTTCTAAGTCATTCAATATTGCCATCATGGATTTTGTCTTGTATGTAAAATTCCTATGTATTATTTTGATTATGGGACATTTAGTTTTGTAATGTCTCAATTTGTTGCCTCCATTACAATTGACTTAACTATTGTTTGCTTCATTATTTGGATTTTTTTTTTGTGTTGCACATCGTTCTGTTTTGGTCTTTTCTTTTGAGCATCATCCAATTTTTTTTGGAGATAAGAGCAATTTCATATTCATCCTCTTCTTGAGGATGTTCATTGATCTCGATCCCTCATCTTATATTTTTGTATGGAATATCCCTCATCTTGCACTGTTTTTAGTGATATCACTTTTTCTTTCTTTTAAGGTTTATCTTCTTGGAATATTGCTTCATGTGATTTCAATGATTCAATGAAATCTTTCCATATTTTTTGGAAGAATCCTTAGTATTTTTCTGCCTCATTCTTGAGTTGCATATGTTTTTCCAAGATCTCTTATCATTTACGATGGTTGTTAACCTTGCATACATTTCATCATCTTTCATTTCAAACATCTCAAATTTTCTAATGTGAATATCAATTCTTGCATCTTTAACATGGTCGATTCCTTCATGATGACTTTGAAGGGAATCTCATATATCTTTAGCAGTTGTGCAGTCAAGTGTTCTATTATATTCTTCTCTACTTAGTGCACATGTTAGAAATAATTGAGCTTTTGAGTTTAGAAGTACATTTGAATTTTCATCTTATGTCCGTGAAGTTTTTGTTTTCATCTTCAATTATGCTCGACATACCATTACCTTGAAAGACAAGAAACAAATTCATCTTTCCTTTCCAAAAGTAGTAATATGTGCCTTCAAAGAATGGTGGTTTGTATGCGTATCCTCTTTCTAGTATGAACTTTGCAATTTTTTAAATCACTTCTTCCTAGAGTTTTTTCTATTACATTGTTAAGTGCTCAAACCTTTAAAAGGAAGAACTTTGATGCCAATTAAAGTGAATATAATTGTCACAAGAACGAGGTGTTTGAATTGTGATCCTTTTAAAAGATGCACTTTAATTGTTTTTTCTCAAGATAAGACTTAGAAATGTAATATCAATATAATGAACATACTTGTGTTCTGAGAAGGTTTAGGAACATAATTATATTTCAAGTTTGATAGTAGTGTGATTTAGTGAAATAGTTGAATAATAAAAGCTAAGGGTAAGGAAATCACACAAACGATGTATCTTGATTCACCCAACATGGCTAATCAAGTCCTTATAACTCGTGAGATTTTAACTAGTAAATTTAAGGAACCACTCAACTTAACCTTCTTCCTTTAGTCACACTTGACTACGCACTTGTATTTTCTTAGTCTAAACACACTTACAAAAACACCTGAAGTTTTCTTTCCACAAGACAAAATTGATGATGCTTACAATCAAATCACTCAAGTTTTTCCAGAACTAGACAAATTAGATGATGCTTACAACAAGATGATAATAATGATTTGTTTGGATCTGATTACAACAATATTGATATAGGTTGAACTAAAAACACACTCAAATAGTTTGATCCTAAAATCTATAACAAAGAGAAGAAGTGTGTTGCTTGATAATTGAAGAGAACTTGATAGCTTTTCACTTAATAAAATGATTATGATTGACTGCGGTCGCTTTAAGATTACAGTTTGAAGCACCTTCTATTTATAGACTTGGAAATGCTTCTAGTTATTGTAAAGTTAAATGACATTGTCAATTAAAAGAAATTGGAGTTTGAATTGTAATTGTCCCTTTTTAGTCATTCCTACCTAATTTAAATTTAGTTAACTCAAAATCAATCTTGGTTTTTAAGACACAACAAAAGCAGAACGTTCTTCGTTAGTGAAATCACAAGATTAATTTCCCTTGATCTATGGTTAGTTAAACATAAAGAAATAGAGATAAGGGAAAGCGAATCATAGAGAAAATATCCTAGTTGACCCAAGGTGGTTTACATCAAGTTCTCACAATTTGTGATCTTTTTCACAAGTGTTCTAACAAAATCATTCTTGCTTTTCACACTAAATTTCCAGATCAATCTTGATCGGTTATAGTATGTCACCTTTCTACCTTGAAGGTATTTCCAAAAATTACCTTTTAATCTTATAAAGGGTTTTTACATATCACCTTTTAACCATAAAAGGATTTTTTATAATTCACTCAAACTATTTTCAACATATTAGTCTTGAGTTACAAATGAGATGACTTAAAGAGGTTGATGGATCTGAATATACTCAACCCTTGTTTGAGTTTGGATTCTTAGCAAAAAAAGTCAGCAAGATAGATCCTTAAATCTAGTGAAACGAAATTGGAGCCTTTTCTTTAATTGAAGAGCTTTAGTATTTTTAAGTATGATTATATATTTGATAGATTGCTTGCACTTGAAACTCTTGCCTTATCCTTGACCTTGAGATTCCTTTTATAAGATTCATGAAGGTTGATGATAGCTCATCTAGCAGTTGGAAATCCAGCTATCCAGTTATAGCTTTGGTGGATAAGTGTTGTTTAAAAAGCATGAACGTTCTTGCTTTAAAAACCAGAACAATTTTCATTTCTGTTTTGAGAAGTGTTGAACTTGAGAACATTTGACAGCTTTTAGACGTCATTCTTTTCTCTGTTTCATGTGCAGACTGCTTAGAGGTGCAATTGGAGTGTCCTGCCAAGTTTGTCATGGTTGTACTTGTTGCTTTATCAATTTGAAGATTGATCTTACTTGTTTGATCATGATGCATTGCTTTTATCTTTGTTAAAATTTTTGGAATGGATCTTTCTAATCCAAGGTTGTACATACATTTGGTAATTTTGTAATGAAAGATGGTTTATTAGCAAATCAGAATCGATCTTCTCTTATTTATCTCTTACAACTAGGAACATTATTGGTTTATTGAAACTGAATGTTGTGAAGAAAAATCGTCATTTTTCGGGAATTTTATTTTTATTAACTAGAATGTTCTTCTATTATCATAATTATCATGCTTCTTCCAACATGATCTTGTGTTGATATGTTTAATACCTATATTTAATTAATAAACTCAAAAACACATGAATAGAAGTTTAATTAACTTTGTTTGATTATCATCAAAATATTAATTTGCGATTTTGTCTCAACATAAAGGATACATATAACCATTGGGAACATGCTTGAAGGTGTTAAAGTATGGTACTTGAACATTCTTTTCATTCTAGGCAAACATCCTCTTCATTATAGGCAATCATCTGCTTCATGAGCATGTTTATGATCATCCTCTACTTTGTATAAAGACGTCCTCATCAGTATGAAGACATCCTCTTATGTGTGAATATGATAGTTGAGCTTGATCATTCTCTTGACAGGTTGTGATAGCCTATAAATAGTTGTAATGTGGGATTTATGAGCTTGCAATGAGTTATCCTTTGTACTTGTTGTGCATAAATTTCTCTTTTAAATTCCCTCGTGTCTAAATGTTCTCAACTCTAATGAACATGGATGAGTATGATTGGGAAACATAATCAAATCTTCCTAAATTATGGATTTGTGTTTGCACACATGAATAATGTTAGTTTCTCCATTTCACAATATTCGTTTTGTTCTTTGTGTCATATGTGAATGTTTTTTTTAAGCTACATCATTCATTTTTTTTGTTTGAACAATAAAAGAAATATTGCCTTTTCCAATATATGTCTTTTGAATTATTCTAAACCTTCTATAACGGAAAAAGTTAAAGGGAAATTGAAGAAAAAGAGAAGCTCATTTTAAAATGTCTTACATCCATAAATGAAGAAAACAAGCGACTACTTAAACTTTTGGAAGTTCAAAAAGAAAATTATTTATTAAAAAGTGAAGTAGAAAAACTAAAAATATTTATCAACTTTGTACAATTCACCGAAACATTACAAAACATCATAGGATACCAATCTAGAAAACTTGAGAAGGATGGTCTTCGTTTTGAAAATTTCCAAAACCAAAAGTTGCACCAATTGTAAAAGACTAGGATCTCTTGAATCAGTTTGTTTTCTCAAAAAGAGATTAGAAGGTTCAACCCATAATAGTTTTAAACTTTCTCAACCAAAGATAGTAAAATGCTCTTTTTTGTAACAAACCTACTTAAAATGAATCCTTTTGTTTTATGAAAAGAAAAATCTACTCATGGGAACAAAATAACCCTGAAGAAACCATATCACCATGGTTAACTAAAAAGAAAACAGTTGACAATGCAGAAATCCTTTCAAAGTGTAAAGTGGATGTTCAAGGAATATGGCACTAGATAAAATATGTTTCCTCTTCTTTTCTAAAAAGGATGGAGGATCAGTTACCTTTGGAAAATATGAACAAGATCAAATAAAAGGCAAATGTATCATAGGTAATTTTAACTCTACAACTATAGAAAATAAGCAATATGTAGATAGTTTAAAACACAATCAACTTAGCATAAGTCAATCGTGTGACACTTGATTTGAAGTTACTTTTAAACCAAACTCATGTGAAGTAAACAAATAATCTTCAGGTAAAATATTATTCACTAGTTTAAGATAAAAAAAGCTCTAAGTTTTAATCTTTGATGAACTTCCTGTTGAATCGTGTTATATGTCTCTTGAGAAAGACCAGTGGATTTAGCACAAACATACTGGTCATATTAGTATGAAAACTATTTTAAAACTATCTAAATTTGATTTAGTAAGAGATCTACCAAAAATAAATTTAGATAAAGACAAAGTATGTGAAGCATGTGTAAAAGGAAAATAACTTAAAAGTAGTTTTCATCCAAATGAATCTGTATCAACTCAAAGACCTTTGAAATTTCTTCACATATATTTGTTTGGTCCGATCAAGACAACTAATCTAGGTGGTAAACAAGGCCGGCTATCAATCTGTGCAACCAGAACATTGGCACAAGGCCCATAATTAGGAAGGGCACCAAATTTTTTTTACAATATACCCTAACCTTTGAAAATTTTCAATGATATCTTAATTTTGTATGCCTAGAATAAATAGAAAATTTCGCACTATTGTGGCAGCGGCTGCAACCTACCAGGCGCCACCATCCAACACCAAATGTAAGAATATTGAATGTTGATGTTAGGGTTTTATATTTTAGGGCTCATTTTTTAGATTCGAACAGGGCCTCAAAAAAAAATAGGACGATCCTATTTGTAAGCAATATGGATTTGTCATTGTTGATTATTTTTCCAAATTTACTTGGGTGTTATTTCTAAAACACTAGGATGAATCCTTTGAAGCATTTCAAATTTTTTGCAAGAAAGTTCAAAAATGAAAAAATATATTATATTATCTCAAAAGAGAGTGATCATGGGAGAGAATTCATAAATTTATCATTTCAAGGATACTTTGATGAAAATGGAATATCACATAACTTATCTTGTGCAAGAATTCTTCAACAAAATGGAGCTGTTGAGAGAAAAAATAAAACTTTGCAAGAAATGGCAAGAACCATGCTAGATGAATTAAAAGTTGACAAATACTTTTGGGCTGAAACCATAAATACATCTTGCTACATTTTAAATTGTGTTTCCATAAGAAATTTTTTAAACAAAAACACTCTATGAACTCTAGAAAGATAAGAAACTAAACAACTCTTATGTCACATTTTTTGTTGTTTTTGCTATATTTTTAGGATATTCAGATATGTCTAAAGGATATAGAGCTTACAGCTTAAAATCTAAAACTATTGAAATTAGCATGTACAATATCGTTGATGAATTGACATCTCAAAGGAAGAATGATGATGAGGAACCCAAATTATCACACCTAATAACACTTGAACAAATAGTAGAAAATAATCCAGATAAACTTAATAAGAATGTTCCTCATCAAAATATTCCAATCCCACTAGCTGTAAGAAGCTGGCAAATAGTCAATGATCATGCTCAGAATCAAATAATTGGAAGTACACATGATGTTGTGAGAACCAAATCATCATTCATAAATAAAATGTATATGATCTCACAAGTTGAGCCAAAATTAGTAAATGAAGTTATCATTGATGACTCATGGGTTGAAGCTATGAAATATTATCACTCTCAATTTGAAAAGAACAAAATCTGGAACTTAGCCCCACTATTACAAGACAAAACTGTCATTGGAACCAGATGGAATTTTAGAAACAAATTGGATGAAAATGGTAAGGTATTCAGGACTAACAGAAAACTTATTGCTCAAGGATATAATTAGGAATACGATATTGCTTATGATTAAACCTTTGCTCCTGTAGCAAGGTTAGAAGTAATTAGAATTCTTCTTGAATATGCTGCTCATAAATGTATAAACTCTTTCAAATGGGTGTTAAAAGTTTTTTTTAATAGTTTTTAAAATGTATAAGTTTTTGTTAAACAACCTCCTAGGTTTGAAGATCAATTAAAACCAAGTCACGTTTTTAATCTAACAAAAGCACTTTTGGTACGAAACAAGCTTCAAGAGCTTGCTGTGGAAAACTAAGTACATTCTTAATTAAAACTAGATTTTCAAGAGGAATAATTGATACTACACTTTTTTAGAAAACTGATAAATCAGACCTACTCACTGTACAAGTCTATGTGGATGATATTATTTTTTGATACACTAAAGAACTCATGTGTAAGGAATTTTATAACCCTATGCAAAGTGATATTGAGATGAGTATGATGGGTGAACTCAAACTTTTTCTTCGATTGCAAATAAAACATACAAAAATGAGAAAAGACACTTATGCTTCATTCGTCAAGTCTAGACAAAGATGAAAAAGGACAATCAATTTGTGAAACGAAATTCAGAGTAATAATTGAATTCCTTCTTTATCTCACTAGTAGAAAACCTAACATTATTTTTATAATAAGATTGTATACTAGATTTCAAACTTATCCCAAACAATCTCGTCTTATTGCTGTTAAACGAATTTTTAGATATTTAGTAGGTACTAATGTTCTTGGCCTATGACATAGAAAAAGGTGACATTTTGATTTTGTAGCCTATTGTGATGCTGGAGACAAAATACAAAGAAAAAACGCTAGTAGAGCATGCCAATTTCTACAAAATCCCTCACTAGTTGGCAATGCAAGAAACAAAATACAATTGCATTATCTACCAATGTAGGAGAGTATGTTTCAGCTGCTAACTGTTGCACACAAGTTATATTGATGAAAAATCAAGTGGAAGACTACTCATAAAGGTACTCAAGCATTATAATCATTCACGATCATCTTCAAAAGAAAAAGATTGAACAAAAATTTGATGACATTGAAAATCAACTTGATGACATATTTACAAAACTTCTTGATTAAGAAAGGTTTAATTTTATCAAAAAGAAATTAAATCTTGTTAAAAATCTGTGTCAAAATTGATTGTTTTGTCCTTATATAAATTCTCTTAGTTAATTGTTGGATAAAAAGAATTATCCCTTCAAACATCCTAACAGTTTCGAATGTTCATGTCAACATTCTACTTATACTTCATAATATGTGATGTACCTCAAAAATCTGAAAGGTGAACCTAACCTTGTACATCATGAGGCTTTTCAATAAAAGTTTATCATGATTACTTGTCATAAATAAGGGAAAAAAGAGAAGAAGCAAGATTTGTATCCATTGGGTACAAATAAATATCTAGCTTTTCTCTCTATATCTACTAGCAACTACAACATGTAGGATTATTTCCTATTTTAACTTCCCATCAGTTACTATTCATCCTTTCCATATTTCACTCCCATTTCCTACATTTTCCAATCTCACTTCTCCCTCAAACCGGCATCTCTCGCTTTCTCTCTAATTACAACCATCCTTTTTTTTTCCTCACAAATTCCACCTCCCTTTTTCATCAACAATGGCCAAAATTAAGGGAGGTCTTAAACGGTCTGAGCTGAAGGGTACCAAAGTTTTTGTTTACCCACTCCTCCCTCATCACCCAAATTCTCACCTTCATCCTCATCTGGCTCTAAATAAAACTTTGAATGATCCCCCTTTAAAAGCTCATACGATCCGTCTCCAAAAGCTCTTCCAGAAATTGAGAAGTTATCTTAAATATTTTAGTGGAAAATCTCATCATGGTTGAGGACTGGACGTAGCCAATATTTCGGTAAACCAATATAAATTATGTGTGTATTTCTTTTCCTTTAAATACTTCACAAATCACGCACAGTCTAACTCAATCTTGTTTCATTTATATACTAATCATTCATATCACTCTGAAGTATTTATTTTATCAATACTTCAAGTCAAACATATTTGAGAATGAATTTTTAAATGTAGGATAGAATATAAAAAGGTTCCTTGTAACATTGCATTCTACTTAATATATAATTTCCACCTATGTGTTACTACGCGAAAAAACGGATTTTACAGCGCTTTTTTTAAGCCATTTACAGCGCTTTTTCAAAAAAATAAGCGCTGTGGAAACGAGCGCTGTAAATGATACAACAGCGCTTTTAAAAAAGCGCTATAAAACATGTAAATACAATGCGCGCTTGTTATGCACCTTTTACAGCGCTTCTTCACAAAAAGCGCTGTAATATGCACCCCATTATATGAGTTATGGGTGTGCATTTTACAGCGCTTTCTCAAAAAAGCGCTCTAAAATGCACACCCATAACTCATGTACGAGTGGGCATATTACAGCGCTTTCTCACAAAAGCGCTGTAATATGCCCACCCATAATTTCATATATGGGTGTGCATATTACAGCGCTTTCTCGAAAAAGCGCTGTAAAATGCCCACCCATAATTTCATATATGGGTGTGCATATTACAGCGCTTTCTCGAGGGTGCTATTTGCAATCAATGCGGTCTCTGAAGTGATATACTATTTGGATCCCGTGCACGGCGATTACACCAATCACCCCGGAATAAAGAATATGCTCGACACGTAAGTAATATTCATTTATTTCTTACATATATATATTTATATATATATATATATAAATATATATATGTAAGAAATAAATGAATATTACTTACGTGTCGAGCATATTCTTTATTCCGGGGTGATTGGTGTAATCGCCGTGCACGGGATCCAAATAGTATATCACTTCAGAGACCGCATTGATTGCAAATAGCACCCAATGTGCCCTACAACAACAAAAAATTGGTTAAGCAATTTTGTTTATAGACAACTAATAAATTAAATTCTCATCAATTAAAAAAGATAAAATTACGTACCCTGAATTATATGGTGCCAAGAACAATTTATCACTTTCTTTATTTCTTAAAAACATATCTACAATGTAGTGTTTTACATTGTCTGGATCGAGTTTGAACATCGACATCTTATGCGGAGACAAGAATGAGTATTTATTTGACAGTTTCCTCGTGCACACGACCTTCTCGTACAAAAACCTTCAATGAAAATTTTAAACTAGATTAATTACCAATACATTTAATTAATTACAAATAAATGCAATTAAAAGTATTTTTTACCTTATGTACAAGCTGATTACAGTAACACTCAGCTCCTTATGTTCGAGAAGATCGTACATTTGCTCCTTTTCGAGGTATTCAATATACTCATCTCCAAAGATGTCTTGATTCATTTGTACAATGGGCGAATCGTTGCTGCTGCCCATGTTCCTTTTTATTTGGATGTCAAGACACGCCCCGTATTTACCAAGGCGTGGCTGACTTTTATTAGGAGCAGCAGCAGCAGCGACCGATTTTCCCCGATCCAGATTTTTTGTTGCTGCAAGTTTTGCAGCTTTATTACCCTCCAGCCTTTGTAGTTTGGCAGCCCTATTAACCTCCAATTTTTGAGGTCTGCTGCCTTTTTTTGGCTGTAGGGGTGGTTTATTTATTTGGACCTACAAAAATGAGGTAAAATGTTAGTTTATTGAATCTGAAAAAATAAAAAACCTTAGGCAATAAATGTGACAAACCTTTTCGGGAGATGTAACTGATTTGTCCTTGGGAATCTTTTTTTCGAGGGCAACAAGGTGTGTGGGCCATGCCACGTAACTGCCAATAGCGTCGCTTAAGAACTTCATATCTCCATCGTTGTCCGGTATGGGCAACGGTGCAGTTGGTTCGAAAGCAACCGTAGGCGATACTTTGACATGGCCCGCGGGGATCGGAATATTGTGCAATACTTCTCCCGAAGTATTGTGCAATATTCCTTTTCCCACCTTCCGTTGAGTCGGCGAGGACAAGTATAGGACACATGTAGTGACACCCTACATCAATAGTTAAAACATAAGTACAGTTAATATATAAGTTTGTTTAATACATAAGTAATTACATAAGCAAGTAAGTAGTAAGTAATTAATTACCTCGGGAATACTCTTCAAACCGACGTTGCAACTCCCGGTTTCACTCTCCATTTGTATTTCAGGTTGGAGCTGAACCGGAAGTTGCTTGTCTTTATTCGTATTCACCAAGAGTGCCACTTGCTCCGATAAGATTCTGAGCTTCTCTAATACTTCCTCGTTGGAAGGTTTTTGGCGCTTCTCTTGAGGAAAAAAGCTTTTGGGAGTTACGCCAAATCCTTTCCCCCTCACTCGACCGGAATACTCAGGGACATTAAACACTTTCCCAAGAATGTCCCTGCACGTATCCTTGTTGCCCTCTTGAGTTTCAGAACTTTGTTCAATAGTTTCCTAAAATACATGTAACATTAAAAAGATAAGTTCAATAGCATTTTTAAAATACAATATTAAAAAATATTAAAGTGATAATATACTTACACAAAGTTCTACAACTTTCTTGACATTTTCATTATCAACCACTCCTTCTTTGTTAACACGCGCTTCCTTCCATAAGATATGACGACCCAAGGGTTGATCGGCTTGGGTGTCTTTTCTCTATTCGTTAAAATCATAAACAAAATAATACAAATTAGTTACACACTATAGTTTATAATACAAATTACAAGTGATGTTTAATTACTTACAATTTTTTGTTCAAGGCGTGCATATCCCATACGTGATTTCTTGTATGGGTGTTTTGGGTTGCTTGCCCGTTCGCGATTTGCCTTACTAATATTCTATATAAAAAAAAAATAGCAATTGTGTAAAAATTTAAAATACGCTACGAATATGAATAATAAAACACAAATGCTAATAAATTAATCACTTACGACAAACGCCGGGTCAGAACGTTTGGAAACAAATGCACTCCATTCATCCTTTGATATATAATGTTGATATATCTTTGGAGGTTCAGCATTTGTGTTTCCTTCTCTATCTTTTAGATAGAAATTTGAGAGATGGGATCTAAATCCACGATGGATTTTCCCAGCAACTCTCAAAACATATGACTTTCGTTCCTCATCAAGAACAAAAGTGGTCTGCAATGAAAACAATTATAAGTAATGTATTTTACAGAAAAAAAATTATAAATGACAAAAGAGTAGATCAAAATATTTACTTGAATGTCATTCCAGATGATATCTTTGGCATCCTTCAACGCCTTATCTCTCCAGTTGTCTATTGTTATTGGGACATTTTGACGAACAACAGCCCCAATGTAGCTTACAAACATGGAGCTGTTGGGGTCAACTGGCTGACCACTCTCGTTCCAGCCAACCTAATAAACTCATATAGTAAGTACATGCCCTAAACCCTAAAAAAAGATAAAAAAACACACAGCAAACAGAGTATATATAGTATACCTCAAATTTAATGCCACTGCTCCGTGCTTTAATCACCCTTTGCATGATAGTTGCACCACGTTTGACTTCTTTTTCGTAAGTCTTAGAGGTGCCAACTTCTTCATTTTGAACTTCTAAATCTTTGTTTGTATCCATTTAACTACAACAAGTTCAACATGCACTTTAGTATAACATCAACAAGCTCAACATGGATCATGCATTATTATAAACAAACTCAACATGTATCAGTATATCTTAAAAAAGCTCAACATGCATTCTAATGATTACAAAAATTTAATAACATCAATACCTGAATAATGATGGTTCGAAGAAAGACGAAATGCAAAGAAAAGAGGGTTTGCAGAAAGTTCACAGAAATATGGTTCACAGAAATACGGTTTGAAGAAATACGTAATGAGGGTTACGTATTTCAATGAAAATATATTGTGTGAAATGGGAGAGATGATCTTGGATGGAAATAAGGTTCGAAATGAAGGAGATGATCGTGGAAATAAGGTTCGTAAAGGACGGGATGATAGGGTTTGCAAAAGAAGAGAAGAAATGAAGGTTGAGATGAAGGTTACGTAATGAAGAGGAAACTGAAGAGGTAACTGTTATATATACGTAACACTTTTACAGCGCTTTTTATAAGCCTTTTACAGCGCTTATTTTGTAAAGCGCTCTAAAAGGCTTCTTTAGTTAAATTTTTAAAAGGCTCTTTTACAGCGCTTTTTTCAAATAAGCGCTGTAAAAGACCTCCGTGTGTTATTATGTTATTTGAATGCCTTTTACAGCGCTTTTTTCAAATAAGCGCTGTAAAAGACCTCCGTGTGTTATTATGTTATTTGAATGCCTTTTACAGCGCTTTTTTCAAATAAGCGCTGTAAAAGACCTCCGTGTGTTATTATGTTATATGAATGCCTTTTACAGCGCTTTCACACATAAGCGCTCTAAAAGGCTTCTTTAGTTAAATTTTTAAAAGGCTCTTTTACAGCGCTTTTTTCAAATAAGCGCTGTAAAAGACCTCCGTGTGTTATTATGTTATATGAATGCCTTTTACAGCGCTTTCACACATAAGCGCTCTAAAAGGCTTCTTTAGTTAAATTTTTAAAAGGCTCTTTTACAGCGCTTTTTTCAAATAAGCGCTGTAAAAGACCTCCGTGTGTTATTATGTTATTTGAATGCCTTTTACAGCGCTTTTACACATAAGCGCTCTAAAATGTCTCTTTATGTTAATTTTAAGAGGCTCTTTTACAGCGCTTTTCCCAAATAAGCGCTGTAAAAGACCTCCGTGTGTTATTATGTTATATGAATGTTTTTTAAAGCCTTTTACAGCGCTTTTCCACATAAGCGCTCTAAAATGTCTCTTTATGTTAATTTTAAAAGGCTCTTTTACAGCGCTTTTTCCAAATAAGCGCTGTAAAAGGCCTTATTGTTTTTGTGTTTTGTTATGTTATGTTATTTTTTAAACAAGCTCAACATGCATGCAAAACCCACATAGTAGTAACTGGTCACCACAAAAATCCCTTCCTCTTCACCAAACTCTTCTCCTTTTATGCATCTTCTTCACAAACATCAAAGCTTACTCTTTCACAATTCAATCTCCACCTCAACACCCTTTTTATCTCTTTACATTCTCTTTCCTTCTTAAATCGAAACTTAATTGGTATTCAGGATCATTGCCATGTTGCGAAAAATGGGTTTGTGTCTGGTGTTTTTGGGGATTCCCATGATGCGTACAAGGTGTTTGAAGAAATGGGTTTGTGTCTGATGTTTTTTGGATTCCCATGATGCGTACAAGGTGTTTGAAGAAATGGGTTTGTGTCTGATGTTTTTTGGATTCCCATGATGCGTACAAGGTGTTTGAAGAAATTAGGTGTCTGATGAATATTATTTTTAAAGCTTTTTTACAGCGCTTTGTCAAATAAGCGCTGTAAAATGTCTTTTTTACTCACTTTCAAAAGAGTCGTTTACAGCGCTTTGTGTGAAAAGCGCTGTAAAAGGTATAAAACACTCATTATTTTATTTTTAAAAGGATCTTTTACAGCGCTTTTTAAGATAAGCGCTGTAAAATGTCTCTTTATTTTATTTTTGTGTTTGGTTTATTTGGGTTGGGATGACATTAAAAACATTTTTATCATTGTTTATTGGATTAAAAATATTGTTATCATTGTCTTTATCACAATACTTTAGGAGATGATGAATTATTAGAAATGAGTATTCTGAAGAATCTATATATATATATGCACTGAGCAAAAGAGAATCTCTCTATTCAGTTCAGTTCAGTTCATGTAAATTACTAATTTATATTCAGTTCAGTTCATGTAAATCAAGCTAAATATAAAACACTCATTGTTACATGAACTTGGTATAAAACACTCAAATCAAGCTAAATATAAGCAGAAAATAAATTAATCAGAAAATAAATTAATCAGAACTTAGTATAAAACACTCAATTCAGATTACATGCATATTTACAATAACACAGTTCAGATTACATGCATAGCTTATATAAAACAATTAAACATATATATACATTAAGATGCCCTTCTTCTTTTCCTGGTGACATTCACATTTGTTTGTCCATTTACAATACGAAACGATGGATTAATCCAAATTCCCTCATCATGATCATCTCTAAGATATAAACCATCATCAGTTGAATCAATTTCATGTGGTTGTTGTGATGTTGCAAATAAAAGATCATTACCAACATCTTCATCATTATTGTTATCATCACTTATTTTATTGGTCGATAGGACAACAGACCATTTATCATTAGAAGGATCAGTGACATAAAACACTTGTTGAGCTTGCGACGCTAAAATAAAAGGCTCGTCTTTGTATCCCACCCTATTAAAATCGACAAGCAAGAATCCTGACTCATCAATCCGAACGCCATTATTATTATCGACCCACTTGCAACCAAATATGGGAACACGAAACATTGTGTAGTCTAACTCCCATATGCGCTCGATAACCCCAAAATATGATAGATTTGCATATATTGGGTTTTTGTCTTTTGCACTTGAGACATGCATCGCTTCAGCTACGAGAGTGACTCCACTATTTTGCATAGTGGTCTGATCATCTTGTTCTTTGGTATAAAATGTGTAGCCGTTAATAACATAACCAGTGTAAGAAAAGACATGTAAGCTCGGACCATTTGCTAGCCACCTCAATCTATTTGAAATTGATCCGGGGTCTATATCAAATTTTGACATTATGTGATTTTTTAACCATGTTACAAAACTTCGATTGTGCTCTCGAGTTATCCAATTTTGATTCCTATTCATGTTCAAACGAGATAACTGATCAATGTGTATTGTAACATACGGTTGAACCTCATCATCATTGTGCAGAACATACAATTGTGCCTGCTCCCATTCTGTCCTTGATATAGTCAGTAGTCTCCTTCCAGTTATCCCTTCTCCTGATAGTCTTCCCGAATGACGAGACATGGGAAGCCCTATGGATTCAACATTGGACAGATATTCAGTACAAAATTCAGCAGCCTCTTCAACAATGTATCGTTCAGCAATACAACCTTCTGGTCGACTTCTACTTTTTACGTACCCTTTTAATATTTTCATATATCGTTCTATCGGATACATCCATCTCATATAAGCTGGCCCACAAAGTTGTGTCTCCTTAACCAGATGAACAGTAAGGTGAACCATTATATCAAAAAACGATGGTGGGAAATACATTTCAAGCTCACACAAAGTAACAACAATTTCCCTCTGCAATGTCGGTAATTTCTGAGGGTCGATCACTTTACTACAAATTTCCCTGAAGAAGAAACATAATCTAGTTAAGGCTAGTCGAACTTTTTCAGGTAAAATGGAACGTATACCTATTGGTAGCAAATGCTCCATTATAATATGACAATCATGGGTCTTCAAACCTTTTAACTTGAGGTCTTTCATACAAACCAAATTTTTAATGTTCGAAGAGTATCCTTCTGGAACTTTAACTTCGTGTAGAAATTTACATAAAACAATTTTTTCCTTTCTAGATAGAGTATGAGCGGCTGGAGGTAGATATGTGCGATTTCCTTTCTTTACTGGAGCCAGTTCATTTCTTATTCCCATATCGACCAAGTCCAATCTTGCATTGACGCCATCTTTAGACTTTCCTGGAACATTGAGTAACGTACCAATAACACTTTCAAATACATTTTTCTCAATATGCATCACATCGAGGAAATGTCTTACATACAATGACTTCCAATATGGCAATTCAAAGAAAATTGACTTTTTCTTCCACCCAGTTTTCACCAGCTCTCCCGCAAAAGGTTTGCCAAATTTATTGGTCAAACCTTGTACTTTTTCAAGTATTTGATATCCAGTCGGTGCTAAAGGAGCTTTACCTTCCTCTGATTTTCCATTGAATGCATTTCTCCACCCACGATACTGATGACTATAAGGTAAAAATCTACGATGTCCAAGAAACACATTCTTCTTACAATGTTTCAACCGCATCCAATTTGTACTCTCTTCACATATAGGACATGCACACTGACCTTTAATGCTATATCCTGATAAATTACCATATGCTGGAAAATCATTAATTGTGCCGAACAACATAGCCCTCAAATTGAAACATTCTTTCTTATACCCATCATAAACTTCCACACCTGTCTCCCACATACTTTTTAAATTTTCGATTAGAGGAGTCAAGTATACGTCGATATCATTCCCCGGTTGTTTGGGTCCAGAAATTAACAGAGACAACATCATAAACTTACGCTTCATACATAACCATGGAGGTAGGTTATATATTACCAAAATCACAGGCCACGTGCTATGTGAGATGCTTTGAAGACCATGTGGATTCATTCCATCAGTAGAAAGTGCAAGTCTTAGATTTCTTGACTCTATCCCGAATTCAGGATACTCGTGATCAATTTTTGCCCATTGTGGGGAATCTGCAGGGTGTCGAAACATTCCATCTCTAATTCTTTCATCTGCATGCCATGTCAAGTGTTTTGAATCTTCTTCACTGCGATACATGCGCCTAAATCTTGGTATTATAGGAAAATACCACACGACTTTTGCTGGAGTAGATTCTTTCTTCTTATATCGAGAGACATTGCATTTCGGACACGCCTTAAGTAGTTCATATTCGTTTCGAAATAAAATGCAATCGTTAGGACACGCATGAATCCTTTCGTAACTCATTCCAATAGAACACAAAATCCGTTTAGCCTCGTAGGTTCGACTGGGAAGTTCATTATCATCTGGCAACATATCTTTTATGAGTGTTAATAATTCTGTAAAGCTTTTATCAGACCATCCATTACTCGCTTTTAAGTTGTACAACTTTAATATCGCTGACAGTCTTGTGAATTTAGTACAACCATTATATAATTCTTTCTCTGCATCACTCAACAAACTTTCAAACATTTTAGGACAATCTCGAAGATCTTCTTCAACTGCTTTTGCAATCTCATCAACTCGGTCCGGCTCATATGTATCTGTATCGAAGTCAGTTGAAGCATATGTCGAACTATTCTCAAAATTAATGTTTCCTTTTTTTTTCTCACCATGTCTTATCCAACATGTGTAGCTTTGATCAATTCCATTACATACTAGATGTCCTTCTAATTCATCTTCTCTAACACGTTTTCCAAAACAACATTTTAAACAAGGACAAACTACTCTATTTGGATCTTTTGCATTCTTCACTGCAAACTCAACAAACTCCTTCACTCCAATTTCATACTCTTTTGACAATCGATTGGCTGAAATCCATTTCCTATCCATATTATACCACCTATATAAATGCAGTAACAAAAATAATAAGCTTTCAAAACATATCAACAAGTTTCAAAAAGAAACCAATATCAACTAAAAATTTCAAAACAGAACAGATCATGTGTAAAAAATACCTTAGACAACGTAGATGGCCGCACAGTACGTAGAGGATATTAGGGTTCGCAACGTATATAATTATTTGAAAGATGTATTTTACAGCGCTTGTGAAAAACGCGCTGTAATAGGTAGTTAAATTCAATGAAAGCGCATGTGTTTTACAGCGCTTGTGAAAAACGCGCTGTAATAGGTAGTTAAATTCAATGAAAGCGCATGTGTTTTACAGCGCTTGTGAAAAACGCGCTGTAATAGGTAGTTAAATTCAATGAAAGCGCATGTGTTTTACAGCGCTTGTGAAAAAAGCGCTGTAATAGGTAGTTAAATTCAATGAAAGCACATGTGTTTTACAGCGCTTGTGAAAAAAGCGCTGTAACTGATTCGCGAAAGCGCTTCCTTTTACAGCGCTTTTTTGACAAGCGCTGTAAAATCCTTATAACGTGATGCGCAAACGTTATATGACCTACTACAGCGCTTGTTTTACAGCGCTTCACATAAAAAGCGCTGTAATAGGTTCCGTTATTTTTAAAATATAATTACAACAGTGCTTGTGTTTAGAAAGCGCTGTAAAATGGGCGCTGTTAAATGTCATTCCTTATAACGCAATATTGCAAGATTTGAAGAACTTTTTAGGCGTTTTTTCATTTCTAGGTTAGGTTTATGCCCGCCAATTGTTTTCTTTTTCTTTTCAATAAATTTTTATCTTAAAAAAAAAAATTGACCAATGATTTCCCCAACTATGAGAATTAGCCCCACTGAGTGTTAATCATATTAACTAGTTTCGCAATAATTAACCATTATGAAAAATTAGCTATACAATCTAAAATTCTTAAGGTAAATTTAAGCTGAATATTAATTGTAACTAAAATTGATATTTGTGAATATAAAAAATATATTGCTTACGTCGTGGCCTAAAAGTATAATCCAAGTACATGGATGATACGCCACCAATGTTACAGTGTAATACCAATAATTCCTCTTGTGGCCATTCTTTTTTTATGAAAATTTACTTTAAAAATAATAAAATTTATTTTCAAGTTCTTCTACGAAATCTCTAATAAGTATAATTACACTCAACTACTTAGAAAATGATATTATTTTTATATTTTAAAATTAAATAAATTACAAGTATTAAAATATAAATAATTTAAAAATAATACTATGATGACTATGAAAAACTAAGGGTCTTACATTCATGATATATAATTAGAGAGGATATACTAAACATTACGAGGGAATAATATATGTTGTTTTATTTTGTCCTTACCGACAAATATTCACACGGTGATTAGTAGAAATTGTAGTTTCGTTAATCAACACTAATTGCTTACTTATATGACATTTAAATTTAATTATTTATTTAAGCTCAATATGATATGCCAAAAAAAGGTATGTTAATAATAATATTGTATGTAGTATTTAGAAATACTAATAACAGGAACTATGAAATAACATAAACAAACATGTCAAAAATAAATAAATAAATTAAATTAAATAAAGTGATATGTGTAAGTTCTTTGTTTTTGAAATCTGCAAGACTCATTTATTTGGACCATATTATGCTATGATGACTCTTCATCATATGCATATTTTCCCACGGTTTTAGTCTTATTTATCTTCAATCATTAGTTAAATTAAGGATTTATTTGATATATTTTGTTGATTTTTGTTCTTTGAGTTAATAAAATATTTTGTGTTTTTATTTCATTGATTAAGTAGGAATTTTTCATAATTTTACATTGCGTTTTGTTTTAGTGTAATGCTGAATTTTGGTGAGAAATCAACATGACCTATGTAGAGTATTTCAGCCATATCTGGAGTTGTAGATGTCCAATTAGAGTCAACCAAAGTGCAAATGAAAGCTAAGATCCATAGCTACACGTTCCATGAGGACACAGGAACGTAATTCAGATTCGAAAGAGGAGAAACATGCAATATACGTCGGAAGACGGATGTTGAGCGCTTGAAGCGCGCCAGACGCGCCTGAGGCGCGTTTCCTGCCATTCAACACTGTCCAGGCGCGCCTGAAGCGCGTTTTCTGTGTATGGGGAGCGTTTCCAGCCATCAAACACTGTCCAGGCACGGCTGGAGCGCGTTTCATGTGTCTAGGGCGCGCGACGCGCATCAGCAACCATAAAAACGCAATTTTTCACTGTTTTAGGGATCTTTTTTGACTCTTGGGAAGTTGGGAGACTTGTGCCCTAACATAGAAACTCAAATAAGGTTGTTTCTAACATCATTGGAGCAGTTTTATCAAGAATCATTCATGAATCCTTCTTGTAATTCTTCTCTAATCTCTATCTTTTTTATCTCTGTCATGAGTAACTAAAACCTATTTGTTAGGGATGAGTGTAACAAGATGAAACCCTTATTTTTATAATTTGATTTATAGTTATATGAATGAGTTTATTGAATTATTTTTCTCATCTCTGTGCTTAATGCTTTTTATTGCTTGATCAACATTAAAATGTTCTAAGATTTGTATTTTGAAACGGAAGTGGACTTTACGAATGCTTGAGATGAGAAATTCATGAATTTGTAGTCTAGACATAGGTGCAGTTCATGAAACCAATTAAATTAGTTGCAAAACAATAATTTACAAGAGAATTTCTATACGGTAATGCTTAATTCTAATCTTAAATCTACTAAGGAATTAGGGGTTACTTTGGAATTAAAGGTTATGTCACTAAGACATTAGGGCAAGAATAATAACGAGAATTCCGTAATAATTCAATAAAGGAATTCAATAACTAGGACCAAATTAGACACCAAGGTTGGATTCGAAGTGAAACTCATCCCTGACATTTTTCTCGATTTATAAAGGATCAATTTTACTACTGCTGTCAATTTTAAATATTATTTCAATCAACTTGGGAACTTTTTGTTCAATTTTAGTAACTGAATATAATTCAATAGTAAAACGCAATCCTTGAGTTCGACACTCGGTATTACCGTTTTATTATTACTTGCAACGATTCAGTACACTTGCTAAAACGCTATCAAGTTTTTGACGCCGTTGTCGGGAATTGTCATATCACTATTGAATTTAATTTATTTACTTAATTAAAATTTTTTGCTCTGCAATAAAATTTCTTGTTTTATTTTATTTCAAAAGAATAAAAAAATATTCTTGTTTAAAACTCTTTAATTTTTACTTAGATGTGTATCTTTCTTTAACTGTTGATTACTCATAATTTGTCTAACCTTGTATGCGAGGCTAATCCTCAGCTGAACTTATCTTTGATCCAGAAATCGAAAAAATAGCGAAAGCACATTGGAAGGCGGCTCGAGAAAGGAGACAAAGGGAAAGACACTTAGTAGTGGAAGAAAGGTTTTGGGTGATTCCATCATAATTACTGAGATGGCCAATCCACCACTACCAGAACGTACGCTCGACGAGTATGGGAATCGAAATAGAAATCGTGCTCGATTGCCCATCCATAACCAACCGGTTACAGTCAACATGTTTGAAATAAGTCCCACTCTATATCGAGAGTTGAAGGAGATTCATTTTGCCGATAGACATAACGAAGACGCCAATAGACATCTCACAAATTTCTTTGAATTATGTGAAATAGTGAAGGTGGATGGTTTGTCCGAGGAAGGCAAGAGAATGAAACTGTTTCCATTTTCATTGACAGAAGATGCTAAAGAGTGGCTTAATTCCTTTTCTGCTGACAGCATCACCACATGGGATAATCTTGAAGATAAGTTCTTGGAACAATATTTTCCCCCAGCTATGTTTGTTAGAAAAAGGCAAGAGATTTCCAGTTACAAACAGAAAGAGGGAGAATCTCTCCATGACACTTACAGGAGATTCAAAAACTTACTAGCAGGATGTCCTAATCATGCTTATGACGCCACTGCCCAAATGCAATTCTGCAATGGTTTGAGGTCGAGCACTAGAATTATGTTGGATGCCACAACAGGTGGTTCTTTGAATTACAAGACCGCAATAGAAGCACGGAAGATTATTGAGATCATGGCATCAAATGAACAAATGATGTTGTATGACAGAGGTTGTGGATCAACAAGTGGTGTATTAGAGTTGAATGTTATGGATGGATTGGCCCCAGGCAAGTTATTCTCAAAATAGATAGAAGATGTTATTGCCACTAAGATAAAGAAGGGAATAGCAGCTATAAATATACAACCCCCAATAGCCCCTGTCAAATTACTAAAGCAGGCTAGCTGTAACCTTTGTGGAGGAGCACATAAAACTGGAGCTTGTGAAACAATGGATGACAATGAGCTAGAAGAACTAGAACTGGTGAATTTTGTTAGTAATAACGGGAGGCAGAATAACCCCTACACTAGTACGTACAACCCTGATTGGAGAAATCATCCAAATTTTTCTTGGAGAGATCAGCAAGGTGGTTCTCAGGGTTAACAAGGAGCTCAGACAAACCAATTTCCACCTAAAAAGGCTGCTTGGGAGAGTGCTATGGAGAAATTAGTGACAACCATAAATTCTTTCATTGAAGAGTCAAGAGCCTTCCAGAAAAATCACTCTGCATCCATAAAGAATCTGGAAACTCAAGTGAATTAACTTGCTCAACAAATGGCACAAAGAATGACTGAAAATTTGCCTAGTGACACGGTTCCGAATCTGCGAAATAATGTCAATGTCGTGACAACAAGGAGTGGCAAGGTAAGTGAACAAATACCGCTTAAAGCCAAACAAAGTGTAAGTACTTCAAGCTCAACCCACTCAGAGGAAACAGTCACACCGACCTTAGTGGAGGAGCACACCACTCTTGAAAAGGTGGAAGAACATGTGGTACAAAAAAGGGAACCACTGCCAAAACCAGAAATTCGACATCCGTTTCCTCAAAGATTAAAAAAGGAAGAAATAGAAAAGCAATTCGGTAAGTTCTTTGATGTTTTTAAAAAATTACAGATTAACATTCCTTTTGCAGAGGCATTGGAACAGATGCCGACATACGCCAAGTTCATGAAGGAGATTCTGTCGAAGAAAAGAAAAATCGGTAGTGAAACAGTGATGCTTACCGAAGAATGTAGTGCTATACTACAGAGAAAACTGTCGCTGAAGCTTAAGGATCCTGAAAGCTTCTCAATCCCGTGCACCATTGGAAATAGAACTTTTTGGGAAGGCGCTGTGTGATCTTGGGGCTAGTGTGAGTCTTATGCCCCTTTCCATTTACAAAAAAACTGGGCATTGGAAAGGTCAAAGACACACAACTGATGCTACAATTTACGGATCGCTCAATGAAACACCCTTATGGAGTGGTGGAAGATGTGTTGGTTAAAGTGGACGAGTTCATTTTTCTAGTGGATTTTGTGGTACTAGACAAGGAGGAAGACAATGACATTCCTTTGATTTTGGGGAGATCGTTCTTAGCAACAGGACGAGCTATGATTGATTTAGCAGATGACACCTTAACCTTAAAAGTAAATGAAGAAACCGTCACTTTTAATATTCTAAAAGCCATGGAACACTCAAAAGAAAGAGAAGGGTGCAATCGAATCGAGATCTTACATGAGATAGCCAACGAAGAAATAGAGCATCAAGTACCCATTCTGCCATTAAAAAGACTGTTATGCCTACCCCAAGATGTTGTTGAAGAAAGTGAAGATCCAAAGATGAAAGAGGTTTTGGCCATGTTGGAAGCCAGTCTCATCTACCCCATTTCAGACATCCCTTGGGCGAGTCCCGTCCAAGTCGTACCAAAAAAGGGTGGTAAGATCGGTGCAGAGGTCAATCGTTTCTTAAGCTCTTGAAAACTATTCTCACAATGGGTGTCCGACACGAACAATTCTCCTTTTCGGGTCAACTTAGTTAAAGGTAAGGCCAACTTGGAGAATCCTTCTATGAATCTACGATAATAACCTGCCAATCCTAGGAAACTCCTAATCTCAGTCACTGACTTAGGTGCTTTCCATTCTAAGACACTCTCTACCTTAGCAAGATCAACAGCTATTCCACCTTTTGAAATTACATGTCCTAGGAAACTTACTTCCTCTAACCAAAATTCACACTTAGACAACTTGGAAAATAATTGTTTCTCCTTAAGGGTTTTCAAGACTATCCTTAAATGTTCACCATGCTCTTCCTTAGTCTTAGAGTAAACTAAGATATCATCTATAAACACAACCATAAATGAGTCTAGGTAAGGATGAAAGATCCGATTCATGTAATCCATAAACACTGCTGGTGCATTAGTCACCCCAAAAGGCATAACCAAATACTCATAACGGCCATAACAGGTCCTAAAGGCGGTCTTAGGGATATCAGAAGACTTCACTAAGATCTGATGGTAACCTGATCTCAAATCGATCTTACTAAATACACATGATCCTCTCAATTGATCCATAAGGTCATCTATCCTTGGTAGCGGATACTTATTCTTGATTGTCACTTTATTAAGTCGACGGTATCTACACACAACCTCATAGAGCCATCTTTCTTCTTAACCAATAACACAGGTGCACCCCACGGTGATACTCTAGGTCTTATAAATTGTTTATCTAAAAGCTCCTCCAATTGCTTCTTAAGCTCAAACAATTCTAAGGGAGACATCTTATACGGTGCCATGGATATGGGTCCACTACCTGGTACAAGGTCAATGTTAAACTCAATCTCACGCTCTGGTGGTGAATTTTTGACATCTTCAGGGAATACTTCAGGAAGCTCACACACAATAGGAACATCTCGTATTACCACTTTTTCTTCAAATTCCAATGAGGCTAGGATCTTGTATAACTGGGCATCTTCTTTCAAGAATGCCTTCACTTGGTTGGCTGATATATTGCTAGACTTATCCCTCTCTTCTGACTCCATGAATTCAATGGTTTTACTAAAAAAATCTACGCGGACACGGTTGGCAGATAGCCAATCCATACCAAGAATCACATCGACTAGACGCAAAGGTAAATATACTAAGTCAACACCGAAGTCCCTTTCACACACATGGATAGAAATGTCGAGACAAACACTGGAGGTGTCAACAGAATTACGAGTTGGAGTATTCACAATCAAATCATACTGTAAACGAGACACATGTAGTCCTAAACGTCTAACACAATCAAGGGATACAAAGGAATGAGTGGCACCACAATCAAATAGCAGAAATAAAGGAGTATCACTTATGAGACACGTACCTTGGATCAAGTTGTCTTTCCCAGACGCTTCTGCGCCACTGAGGGCAAAGACTCTTCCATTGGATTTAGGTTAACTGGCTTGGGAACTCTGGTTTCCAGGTTGTGGAGTCTTCCTTGGGAAGGGGCTTGTGGTACTGATGTGGCCTTGTTGCTGACAATTAAAACAAGTAATTCCAGCATCTCTACATTCATATGCCATGTGACCCTGCTTACCACACATGTGACATCAGATAGGACTAGATGGATCACCATTATTACCATTGTTGTTGCTCGAGACTTGACTCCTATTGTTACTATTTCTATTACTAACTCCTCGTCCATTAGGGTTTCCTCTACCACCCCCATAACTATAATTGTTTCCATTTCCTTTTCCGTTACCACTACTAGCTCCTTTTCCAGCTGAAAAACTATATAGTTGATAATTCAGTCGATTTCCAGATTTACTTGGAGGAAAAGAGTAAGGTTTTCCTCTATTATGATGCATAGGCCTCTTGTCCTTCATGGTTCCAATGTTTCGGTAATGTGCCTTTTCAGCACGACTATCCTCATCATAAATCCTACTCTTAGTCACTAGGGTAGGAAACTCCATTTAACAAACTCCATTTCTTTTCTATTACAGATATCTTCATGGAAGTACTTAACTAGGAACATATCCTTGAATATAGCCCAAGTAATTGCAGTCCATGCATTATCTAAACGCTGGCGCGCATTATCCTACTAATGTTCAGCTTCCTCCGTCAACATAAAGGTACCCAAATGCACTTTTTGACCTTGGGGACATGTCACTCCTCTGAATTTTTTTTCAATCTCTTGCAACCACTTTTGAGCTCCATCAGGATTATAGTGACCTTCAAACGATGGAGGGTTAGCCTTGTGGAATCAATCCATCATCACGAACTCATTCATTTGCATATTTTCTTGGCCACCACTGTAGGTAGTAGCTTGAGCAACAGCTTGAGCAGCAACTTGTGCAGCTTGAGTAGCAGCTTGCGCAGAGGCTTGAGCAGTAGCTTGAGATTCAGCCAAAGCTTGGAGAGCCTGCATTGTAACTCCTCCCATGGACTCTAGAGCCTCAGAAATCGCATCGTCATTCCTTCCATTAGCCATCTCTACCTACATCAATTAGATAAGCCAATCGAATATAGTGAGACACTTAGGGAAGTGAGAAATTAACTTATTTCTATACCACTAACACAATAATGATTATAACACAATACACATAAAAGAGCACACAAGGAAACATAGCGAACACATAGCACACTTACGGCCTGATTGGATAGACCGGCTCTGATACCACTAATGTGACACCATAAACCCCAATTTTTTTTTTTTAATTTTCAAAATTTTTTTTAAAATGGTGAAATTCTTCAAACAAATAAATATACAAACTTTCGAATATATTATTAATTTTTTTTTTTTTGGTAAAGAGTATCACGTAATAGTGAACATATCACAACACTCCAAAATTTCCATCAAACTTAATGGCATCGAAATCATAATATCAGACAACAAAATCCTTTTTGAAGTACACATACATAAGTTTAATGATAAATGTAAATATGGTCCCAACCCGATGTCACTAATAGAGCGGGAATCCCCAAAAATAAAATACGTTCAAAATAACGTTAACAAAAGATATCTGGTAAAAGTCTTCAAGATAAGACGGCTTCCTACACTTCAAGAGTATTAGTCTTCACCTGCAACTTGCAGCTCGTCTACGTCCATCGCAAACGCCAAACACAAACAACGAATGGTAAGTTTTCGAAATTATTTCACAATATAAAATACACGAGGAGAACACACAAGCAATCAAATTATCACAACCTCATAAGCATTCAAGTGTATAATATCAATGGTTCATCAAATTCAATCACAATAAGAAATTCGCAAGGATGAAATATTATGCATGTCCTATACTCTATACTTCATCATTTGGTACCATTCTACTCTAAAGTACTTGTTTAGGAGGTCTGATACTATACCACTACAAGAGTGGATGGACAATTCATGAATGGCCAAGTCCTCATAGATCCCCTCAACTCAACCCGAGACACATATACGCGACAGTCGAGGTACTCTTGTGTTGCACGGTAGGTCCCGACCTTAGGGAATAACCCACTAATCCACTTAGGAATTCCCCACTAGATGCACCCCCAAGGTCTATCAGTCTTACCTTATAGTTCGACTGTAGCCCTCCACGATCAGGCTCATTCAGTTGTACTTCCCCGAATCACTAGGTTTGTCAAACCCTCCCTATATGATGACAAAGTAATCCTAACTCCAAAATCTATAACACATATCCCAGACTTACTCGATCATCACAACTCAATACGTTTCAGTTTGACTTCACAATATTCATCATTATATATCTTTAACAATCAATCACAATAAAATCCAAATATTTGATTTACACTACTCACAATACACAATTCAGTTTCATTAATCGCATAGTAAGGAATCAATTAATTGGCACATTCAAGTAATACCACAATTTTAATCAAGTAATAAGAACACTCGACTACATATCATTCATACAATAACAATTAGTATAGCTTTCATAAAATCAAATAACACTCAATCTTAACATAAATTAATTCACAACAATTCTATAGGTTTCTAAATTATATTTTAGTCATCACTATTACCATTCATATATTATTAATTAATTATTATTACTCAATAGGGCTCAACTGTACGTAGTAAGCCCCGAATGAACATCTGGGAATTTTAGTATTCCCGTTCATCTCACGTTATTTTATACTCATAAAATCGAACCTCATCTCACCCCTTACCTCGAATGAAGATTTCGTCCAATGAATCTGATATGCTAACGGTTCCTCTCTTTGTCGATCGTCGTCTCTAATAATCCACGAGAGAGTTATAGCCACACAACCACCAAATACAAATAATTACTTACTATAAATAAATAAATACATAAATAAATTATCTAAATAAATAATTAAATGAGTAAACGAGAAAATAAATAAGTAAATAAATAAATAAATAATCTAAATAAATAAATAAATAAATAAATTATCTATTATTTGTACTACAATCCAAAAATATATTTAATATGGTTAAAACATACATATTACTATAATCAGATTTTGTTTAAAATTAAATAAGATTAAGAGAACTTAATATATCATGTATACATGTATAACTCAATAGGATTAAAAAGGGACTAAATATAACATGTTTATGTGTATAACTAAACAAGATTAAAGGAACTAATTAGACGCGTTCATATATATGCACCTAAACAGGATAAAAGGAACTAAATAAACATGTCTATATATATACACAATTTTGATTTTCAAATAGGCATATATATATATATATATATCATGAATGCATGTACTAATATTAATTTTTATTAAGTTACATATTATTACTTCCCACATTCAATATTATATTATAATTAAAATGAACTAAACTATTTAGATGTGAAACTAAATTAGACTCTATGATGTAAAATAAGATTTAAGTTGTAGTGCGTTTCATGATATATAATTAGGATACATATTGTTTATCTTGAGGAGAGGGTATATACTAAACATTGCAAGGGAATAATATATGTTGTTTTATTTTGTCCTTACCGACAATTATTCACACGGTGATTAGCAGAAATTGTTGTTTCGTTAATCAACACTAATTGCTTACTTATCAGACATTTAAATTTAATTATTTATTTAAACTCAATATGATATGCGAAAAAAAATGCATGTTAATAATAATATTGTATGTAGTATTAAGAAATAATAATAACAGGAACTATGAAATAACAGAAACAAACATGTCAAAAATAAATTAATTAATTAAATAAAGTGATATGTGCAAGTTCTTTGTTTTTGAAATCTGCAAGACTCATTTATTTGGACCATATTATGCTATGATACCTTTGCAAACCAAGTCTACTGATTCAGTGGAAAATACTATTTTTATTAACAAAATGTATTGTATAAATAATTGATATTCAAACAGAGTATAATTAATAAATAAGATATAGTTAATATTATATTTTAATCTTGAATCTGGATTATCAAATAAAATAAGGAAAAAGGATGATAATTAAATAATCAGAAGAAAACTCAACTAATAGTGACACAAATGGTAAGTTTTAACAATAAGTTAAGAATAATGAGATATTAACCGGACAAATGAAAGATCCTGTAAAAGGTAATATATGTTTGATTCTTGAAAATGTAATTACGTGATTGTAGTTGATTTGTTACTATTAATTGTGGCTGATTTGTTACTACGTAGGGAGGGATTGGAACTAAAATGCATCAAAAGAAGATTGGCGGGTGAGGAGGTCTACGATGATGTACTCAAGCATGATCCAGGGAAATACATGTCAATTATGGAAAGAAACCGAATTCCTTGTTTGAATGGCTGCGGCGAGGGTTTAGAGGCAGATTAGATTTGCCAGCTACATATGCCTCATGTGTGTGTATATATATATATATATATATATATATATATAAGCTAGTAGCTTAGCAAATAAGCCTATCAGGCTAGCTAAATGCCTCGCTAAGTTAGTCTGAATAGGAAATAAGAAAGGTACTAGGTTAACTATCATTATTAATATTTTATTTGGTTTTAAAGAAAACTAAACAAAAATATTTTTATTACTAATAGTTTAGATAAATTTTACGGTAACGCTAAAAATTATCAATTATATCAAACACACTAATAATAATAATAATAATAATAATAATAATAATAATAATAATAATAATAATAATAAATTATCAATATTATATTACTAAAATATAATAAGAAATTGGGTGTTACACTGTGTGCCTGAAGCGCAACAGCTGCGCTTGAGACGCATTTCCACTCTTTTGACATTGTCTAGGCACGTCCGGAGCGCAAATCCCGCGCTTGGTGCGCGTAGTGCGCTGGTGGATATATAAAAATGCGTTTTTGTCACTTTTTAAGGACCTTTTTGACATTTGGGAAGTTGGGAGACTTGTGCCCTAGTATAGAAACTCAAAGACGGTCGTATCTAACATTATTGTAGCAGTTTTATCAAGAATCATTCATGAATCATTCTTGTAATTTTTCTTTAATCCCTATCTTTTGTATCTCTGTGATGAGTAACTAAGCCCTATTAGTTATGGATGAGTGTAACAAGATGAAAGTCTTATTTTTCTAATTTGATTTTTAGTTCTATGAATGAGTTTATTGAATTATTTTTCTCATATTTGTGCTTAATGCTTTTTATTGTTTGATCAAAATTAAAATGTTGTACGATTCGTATTTTGAAATGGAAGTGGACTTTAAGAATGCATGAGATGAGAAATTCATGAATTTGAATTCTAGGGATAGATGCAGGTCATGAAACCAATTAAATTAGTTGCAGAGACAATAGTTTAAAAAGAGAATTCCTGTACAATAATGCTTAATTCTAATCTTAAATCCACTAAGGAATTAGGGGTTACTTTGAAATTAAAGGTTCTGTCACTAAGACATTATGGCAAGAATAATAAAGAGAATTCAGTAATAATTCAATAAAGGAATTCATTAACTAAGATTAAATTAGACACCAAGGTTGGATTTGAAGTGAAACTCATCCCTGACATTTTTCTTAGTATAAAAGATAAATTTTATTACTGTTGTTAATTTTAAATATTATTTCAATTAATTTGGGAACTTTTTATTCAATTTTAGTAATTAAATATAATTCAATAGTAAAACGCAATCCTTGAGCTCGACACTCGGTATTAGCGTTTTAATTATTACTTGCAATAATTCAATACACTTGTTGAAACGCTATCAAATTTTTGCTTTACATACTAAAAATTTCAAGTAGATCTCACATATATATATTACTGTGTTATTTGATCACTAAAGATATCAATTTTAAATCATAACATTTTTCTTGTCTAAGGACATTGCACCATATATAACAAATTCCTTCGATCTTTGAATAAAACTCTAAATTCTTAAATATCTGTTTATAAAATTTCAAACCCATCTGAACCTAAGGTTTGTTTATTCCAATACAAGTATCCATTTTTTTAGTACATACATACATATATATCAATCATCGTTAATTCTCGTCAGCAAAATAGATTTCTATTAGTCAAACCATTCTACGACAATCTTCACATCTATGTTCTCTAAAATCTTATAAGATTGATATAATATGTAAACTCTTATAATATTGATATAATATGTCAATCATTAAATGATTCTTGTTCTAAGTTTTCTTCAAAATTGAATCCAAACACTACTGATGTTATTCACCTAATATAAAAAACTGGATATCATTGTCCTAAGTATCAACCACTACAATACTATTGTCTAACCCAAAGACTAATTACTTCGGGTCACCCAAATAACAAGGAAACTAGCATTTTGTGGTTGTCAAAAGTCCTCACAAAACTCCCAAAGCGGCAACAAATCATTAGATAGTGACGGTATAAAAGCCTTATAGTTGAGTTGGTCACAGTTTGTGAAATTCTTGGCCATCACTATGATATTTTTTTTTTAAATCTAGTAACGACTTTGTGAGGGCCTAGAGATTTTATTCTTAAATTGTTGTAAAGACTCTATGGTGGTCTACACAGTAAAAAAATTGTGAGCGTCTAGACACTCACAAAGTCTCCACCATATTTGAAAAATAAAAACTGATCATTTTGTTGGGTTTAAATAACCACAAATGGTGTTATTTTTTTTTTAATTAAAATTTGTGACGGTTAAAATTACCACAAATTACTAGGTTTAAAAATAAAAATAAATCAAAACAAATTTACTATTGAAAAAGCAATTTTAATTTACTTAAAAAGATGTAAACAATTTATAAACAAAATAAACATTCAAATAGATTTTTTTTAAAAACTAGATAATATGGGGAGCAAATAATATAGAGGGGAAAAGAGAATGATAGTTGAGAAAAGGTAATTAAATTTTCTAAAAATAAGTAAGAAATGAAGGAGAAAATGAGAAGTGAAAATTTTTAGAGAGAAGGAAGATAAAATGTTTGAAAGAAGACAGACGTGACTAGCGAGAAATGAAGAGAAACGAGAAGAATAAGTGTGCTTAATGTAGGAAATAAGAGGGAAATTTGTGATGGGCTAAGTAGCCACAAATTTGTCTCTTGCAAATCCCTCACAAATTGCTTTATAACTAAATCTGTGACCCCCTTAAACCCTCATAAATACTTTGTGACGAAAAAAACCCTCACAAAATTTATGAGGGTTTTTTTAGACAGTTAAACAAAATTAAAATTTACAATTTTGTGATGACTTTTTTTTTGTTAGTAATTTGTGAGGGTATTTTGGTAATAAAAATATTTTTGAGGATGGTCACCAATAAGTGTTTTTCTTGTAGTGATATAGCCAAAAACACATATTCTTAAAATGTCTCTAAAATAGTTTCTAATTTCCAAAAATCAACGAAATCCGATTTAGAAACTTCTTCATGAATTTTATCAAATTTTTTGCTAAACGAAGGGAGAAAATTCATGAATAATATGATCAATAAAAATAGATTTAACAACAAAATGAGTATTATTATCCTAAATATCTTTGTTTTACCTTCAACTTAAGCATACTTCTTAACCAACTTCTTTGCTTCTGCATCATATTCAACAAATTGAATTTTTCCATGACCATTGGAATATTTTCAACATTTATCATTGAAATTCTCTACAACCTTATAAGATTCACAAAGCAAAGAGAGTTTTTCATAATTGATGTAAACAAAATATGCATATCATTCAAATTTAACAAGAATGCAATCTCACAATTCATGTATCGCGTCCAAATCAACCAAAATCGAAGTAAAATATCCCAACGTTTTTGTGTTGGTTGTTGCATCAAGAGAAAAGAGGTGTCAATACCAAAACCAATTGTGAAGATGATATTTGACCTTCAATATTCTTAAGGCAAGTTATAGATACAAATCTATTAACAATTAATTTCATTAAAGATAGATACGAATCTAATAACAATTAATATCATTAAAGATGCTAATTTTATTTTGTTTTTGTTCTAGTAAATTTGTGTTTGGTCTAGAAATTAACGGTCTTTTTTATATTGTTTCTATTTATATCGGTAAATGAAAGAAATATTTGCATGATTCAATAAATACTATAGTTTATTGTTTTCAATATTAAACCCCTTTACATATTTTGGCTAATTTATTCTTTTGCTTCCTAAACTTATTTTTAGATTTTGTTTTGTTCCCTTCACTTTTTTTTTTAAATTTCATTTTGATCCCTTAATTAATACTAGTTCTGTTTTGGTCTCTTAAATACATATTTGTTTGCAACTTTGATCATTTCTATTAATTTTATTAAATAAAAAGTTCAATCATTATTACGTGTCACTTTAGTTTGGTGGCTAGGACGGTTGAAAATTATGAAAGCCCTAATTTTGACCATGGGTGACTTAGACGTCATAGTCACCAAACCAAAATGACACATACTCATGATGTAACTTTATTTTAAATCAAAACTAAAGAAAAGGGCCTAAGTGGCTAACAAAACTATATTTAAGATAACAAAATAGAACGAAAATTAATTAAGAGACTAAAGTGAAACTTGAAAAAATTAAAGGGACCAAAAAAGAGTATTTTAGGTAAATATTTTCTTAATTGTGTTCAAATGTTATGATATTTTGTGATTTATCACTTTATTTTACATCAAACGCGGGTAACGGACACTGGTATGGGTATTAAGTGTAACACCCCGATTTTAATAGCGAGTATAATTTTTTTTTTAAAACAACTAACGCTTATGGATAAAATATTGGTAAGCGTCATTTAATTTAAAATCCGATGAAAATATTTAATTGCAATATTCTTTTTCAAAAGCAACGATTAGAATCATTGCTGCATTTTATAAAATGATTTCAACACAACTGACTTACTTATAGTCGATCAATTCATATTGAACAAAAAAATCACAACTGTTTCAGATAAAGAATTTCCATTGCAATAAAAAAATTCCAAGAAGGAAGGAATAATAAATAAAACCATAGGTTGATCTTGAAACTCTATATTGTGGATGATCAGGTATTGAGGATCCACAGGTGGCATCAAGTCTCATTTCTTCTGATGGAGAATCCAAATCATTCGCTCAGTCGTATCTTCGACGTCGTTGCAATTCTCGTGCAACTGAAAACTCTAAGATCTTGGAGCATAAGCTTGATACACAATTATAATATAGGGTCACGATCTAAAAACAACATATATACGAAAATAAAAAACACAAAAGTATAACATGGTATGGTATGGTATCAAGTGATAAACAAGCATGCACATAAATATATCATCTATAACAAATATGACTCGTGTACAAAAACACCCTAATGCAATGTTTATATGTCAGTGCACATCATTCTGGAATTTCTAACCTTCCTTGAGGGGCGTAAATTGTAACACCCTGATTATTAACAGCGCGTGTGCATTTCTTTTTAAACAACTAAGTAAAATAATACGTCGTAACACAAAACGACAAGAATCATAAATAATTACATCATATATACAAACAAGCTAAAATAGTTTTTGGAACGATAATCCAAAGTATACAAATAGAAAATACACTGGGCTATGAGACCTATCAGACATCGTTCATACCCCTAGGGTATTCTCGGAAGACACTTGCACAAAAATACTGCTCCAAGAATGTTATCCCTCATGGTCATGTCAAAAAATGGAACATGGACCCACCAAACAAAAGTCAATTGTCAATATATGTTATAGATACAGTCATCCCAACACAAAATAAGTACAACCACCAAAAGAAAGACACTAAGTCCCTATAGAACAAAAACTAATTTGATCGTCCACTACCAACTACAATAACAAGGTTGACCTCCACACACTCCGCAAGTTCCTTCTGACGTAGTATCTCTGCTCAAAGTAACTTCTTCATCATCATTATCCATAGAAGGACCAGTCTCCTTAGAAGTCATATCCATCCACGAGATAAGTGGCTTAGGCGGCGCTGGAATCTCAAAACAGTCCACTACTTTAGTGACAGTCGGTAGGGGATCATTCACTTGAAGTGGAAGCTCTGGCTCGACCCGCTTAGACGGTCCTACAATATCTCTTCCCACTGAGATCGATCCCTTATCTTTCCCGCCAGTCCCCAATCCAAACACTATATCCTCAGCTCCTACGGTGGCCTCTGCCTCAACTCTAACTAAAGCATCCCTTGCATCTTCCCATGCTCCATTCATCTCGAGCACTAATCCTGAGGGTACTGGACAGTCGGTGAATGTCAGTCAAGGAAATCTAACGACATATCCGTTGTCAAGGTAACAGTAGGTGGAACGAACTCAGGTATCATCTGAGGGCAAAGTCCAATTTCCACAATAATGTAAAGGGTCACCAATCGAAATTAACAAATAACATTTAACAATCATGTCATAAAGACAAGAAATAACACTTACCAGTTTCTGCATGATAACAAACAATAATAAAGTATGTATATACAAATATCTTATTATGACAAACATGACTCGCGTGCCAAGCACCCTAATGTAATGTTTATATGCCAATGCACATGATTCTGAAATTTCCAAACCTTTCTCGAGGGGCGTAAATCATAAACGTACCGCCTCTCACAAACCAATACTAATTACCGAGGTGCCACCTATCACAGATTAGCACAATTTATCATAGTGCAGTCTATCACATACCTACATGACTCAAAAATCCTCGTAAGGATGAGATGGACCAATCAACTCATGGAACCATCCAATGGCCCATCACGGTCACCACTAACATGGTGGCCCATCACGACACCACTAACACTGTGACCTATCACGGTCACCACTAATTATGCAATGCATGAGCATACTCTTACTCTTTCACAACAATCATTATGTAAATGTAGCTATTAAAAGACTACCCTTTTAATACTTATTATACACTAATAATTTTTCATACTTTTCACATAGCATACTCAAGACATATTATCCTCAATAAAATTCATAATATGTAGCATCATGTATTATCACTCAAGAATGCATCATCACATCAATATTAATCATCACATATTCACACATCAATCATACATAAATCGCACATATGAGTGAGGTCCCTATGTGCAAACTAAAAATTTGGAAGGAGCCCTTACCTTAGTTATAGCTTTTTCAACAATTATCACTACCACAATCAAACACAGCGAAAAATCTCGTTCGTGCCGACACCTTCAATCAAATAGTGTTTGACTTAGTCAAATTAATCCCTTAAATATTAACTACCTTACAAATCCTTTCTTACTCCTAACCCCCTTATAGTATATTTTACTAAAAAAGATTACAAAGAGTAAGGACTAATAGTACTTTTAACCACAACACACTTTCAACATATAAAATATATTTTTAGAAATTAACATCCTTTAATTATTCAGTGAATTCACTAACAATTTTTCGAAATGTTTTAAATTATTTTTCTCAAAAGTTTTCACACAACCACACATTTTTCTCATATTTGCCATAACTCATTTTTTTCTCAAATAACTACAAGTTTGATCCACTACATTTTTTTTAAAGACTAAAAGTTCAATCAAAGTATTTACCTCATAACAACATGCTCACACAAAACAAATATGAATGAATATTTTTTCTAATTTCAAAGTTCTAACTCTTTGAAATATCTTCATCCTTTTCAAAATATATGTTTTTCAACCACAACAAAGAATTTTAAAAAAGAATTTGATTAAAAAGAATTTCTTACTCAAGACTTTAACCTTTACTTAATAAACTTGAAACTTTGATTAAAATCATGCAAACTTTTTTAAAAATTGAAAGTATACATATACAAGCTTGAAGCCGCAATTCACTAATTTTCCTTTAATCAAAAGTTCAAAAATTTGATAACCACATGTATACATTCATGATCATCAATCATAACAACTATTTTTGGGAATGCATAAACTAAGAAAATTCATTTTTCTTTAATCACCACAACAACATTAATATATCAAAGTTCTCTCCACCGCTAACTCGGTGTCAACGGTCTCGATTCCTTTTCGAGCCTCAAGGAGCTAACTACATAAACATAAATATTTATAACAATTTGTTCACAACTAAAATTTATCCAACCACAACAAAATTCCAAAATTATATCTTTTTCACACACCGAACTTTTAAAACCAAATAATCTACATTATTTAGTTAAAACTAAATAAAACAAATATTCTCCAAATCACACATACACACACTCGACTATTAAAGCACCAAAATTTTGAGTTAATAAAGTACTCTAAACTTTTTCTCTTTAAACTCAGTCCAATAGTAATTAAAAGAGTAACATTTTAAACTTTAAACATTTTAATTTCAATCTAACTTCTTACTCAAACTCTTTAACTTAGTCAAAAATTTGAACATTTTCACAACTTTAACAACTCTAAATTTCTTTTGTAAATTTCAACTTCAGTTCAAACTCATTTATTTGAAAATAACTCATTACGTAACTCAAACATATCAAAAATCAATTTCCTTTTTTTAACCATTAATAACAAAACCATCAACAACAACAACACAACAACAAATGACTTTTTAAGAACTCAAAAATTTCACTCATCCCCCCACTATATAAAGTTTACGAATTTAGAAGAAAAAAAAAAGAGGAAGTAAGTATCTCACCTCAAATAATTTAGCTCAGAAGCACCACCTTATAAAGAGTTGCAATTTTCCTTCCTAATACTTCTTGGATGGAGGCTTTGATCATGTAGAAAATGGAGGTTTTTTGTTTTTGTTTTTTTAAAACCAAAACTACTTCTTTTGTTTGATGCAGAAAGAAAGCAAAGGAAGGTGGATGAAGCATAAGGGGAAAAAGTGGAATCCTGCTTTGTTGGTTGGTTATATATATATATTTTTTTAAGTCTGGAATCTAATATGGGCTAGGTCCGAGACTTATTTTTGGTGAAGTCTAATTTTTTTTATTTTTTTTAAGGGCCAAGAGTATTGGGCCGTCATATTCATTTTATGGGTAACAAGATGCCGAAACAGTCGTCTTCATTTTCATTTTCTATTTTGATAGAGTCTTCTGAAACACTGTT
>NC_021160.2:32416961-32421511 GCF_000331145.2 Cicer arietinum | reverse complement strand
AAGAATAGATTTATAGTAAGGCTGGGGTTTTGATAAATCATATGGTTTGAAAAACCAGCCTTCTGGAAAAATCTTTGAGATGACTAATTGAGGATTTCTATTATAAAAATGATCCTCGATTGTCCAAATGTTTTGATAATCGATTTTGACAAAATATTCTGATTTTGGTTTAAAAATAGTAATTTTAGAATCATTTGAAATAATTTTTGAGGTTTCTCCTTGACAAAGTTTTGAAATTATTTTACAGGATGGTTCCTCCTGTAAATTTGTTTTCAATATTTTTTGTTGCAGTAAAGGCTGAAAACATTGCTTTGTAATGGACTCTATAAATAATAGCTACAGGAATAGATCCTTCTATCATTTTGTAATTATGAGTTTTGATTTGTAACGTAAGAGAATTTGCGATGTTTGGGTCTTTTAAAGACAAAGAAAAATTTGGATAACATCCAAACCAAATTGGTCCTTGACAAATACTAGATTCAACTGTACTTATAATTGAATCTTGAAAGTTCAAGAACCTTGCATCTCGTAGGACACATAGGATTGAAGTGTTTAATCCTTCCCTTGTTAAAGGTTTTATACCAACTTGAACAAGACCTATATGTATGAAGTTATAGTTCCTGTCAGCGTGTTTTTTGAGCGTTTTTGAAGAAAGAAGATTTATTGTTTCAAAAGGGTTAGAAAGAGTAACATCACGTTCCTCCGTTTTGATGACATAACCTGTTTTTAATAAATTTTTGAAAAGACTAGATACATAGACCTCATCTTTTTTGATTTTTGGGATTTGCCAATTGTTTATTGATTTTTGGAAGTCTAAAATAGTGATTTCTTCACTATTGATAGGTTCCCTCTTTTCTGGGAAGTTTTGGGTAGAAGGAGTGGAGAAAGAAGAAGTTCTACAAAAGAGATTATCCATATATATATATATATATATATATTATAATTAAATAATTAAGTATATTATAAAATTATCATTATAACATCTAATCACTCTTACACACATCACTTCACTCATATCTCAATCTAATTTAATAAAAACATATATTCTCGTCGCAACTCAATTGACAGATAAATTTATTAGCAACAGGTGATATTTTAAAATTTTTGTTCGATATTAAATTTTTCATAACTTAGTTAAATTATATTCTAATAAATAATTTTAATTCAGTCTCCAAATATATATACCCATATTTTAAACGTATTACTAACTCAAACAAAATATATTTTTTGGTACTTCATTCATAAAATGAAAATTGGACTAAAGGTCTAAGCAATTCAACACAAAATACATTAAAATTGCATAAATTAGAGTTTAGAAAATTCAAGATCTTACATAAATCATAAATATACAGCCTCTCATAAACCAATATTATTTACCGAGGTACAATCTCTCATAGACTAGAACGATTTACTATGATGCATTTTCTCACAGGAAAGCACGACTCATTGATCCTCGCAACGATAAGGTAAATCATTCCATCACGTGAAATCATCCCATGGCCCATAACGGTCACCACTAACTATGAAATATATTAGTATACTCTGACTCTTTCACATAACTTATTATGTAAATACAACTATTAAAAGACCATACTTTTAATACTCATTAAATACTAATAATTCTTTAACACTTTTTCACATAGCATACTCATGATAATTTATGATCAATAAGATTCATAACACATAGTAAACATATATGTTATCAGTTATGAATACACAATCAAATGCATAAACAATCATGTGTACAGACTGTAATGCCTAGTTACGTGGGTATAATAATTGAGGTAATAATGAAAAAGTTTTCATATTTATATAAGAGAAAAAGTACTGTAATAAATCATGAAGTATCTGAAAGAAATAATTGTTGGTTGGTACGACCTCGAAATAATCGGAATGTATCAGTTCTTTAAGAAATTAAATCAATTTCATACACACAGCGGAATTTAAATTGTGGCATACAAGATTAGCAAGTGCAAGTAGATTGATAAGCGATTAACCACGATGCATGCAAGTCAAATTATCAGATTAAACAATATTACTCATCACAGAATATGTTTAACATGCATCTAATATTAATCACATATACAGATATTGCAAGATAGAAAATTAAAGGAGTTAAGGGTTAGAGAAGATTGCACCAAGAATTTATACTGGTTCAGTTGTCAACTTGACAACCTACATCCAGTCCTGATAATCCAATCGGATTTCAGATTTTCTTCTCCAATAGAAAGAATCAATTACAGATTGTCCAGTTTCATCCCCGAAACCTATCTATCTTAATGATCTCTTTCCTATTGATCACCCTCTGATCCTTGTAGATACTCAGCAATCTAACACAGAATCAAAGTACGACTCTTTCTTGTTGAGCACTCTCACCCAAGAAAGTAGCCACCAGTTTCAAGCTGGCTTTTCTCGCTTTCGTTTCTTTTCAAAGTATTATTACAAACAGAATAAAGGAAGAACAAAAAGTAGTCTTCAATCTTGGTCAATGTAGCTTCTCACAATTCTGGATATTCAAGGATTGTTCATGAGAACCCTTGTCTTTCAAGATCACTTTACCAGCTCTCTTATTGATTGTTGATAATCTCTTTGGCTATGATCTGAAAAAGCAATATCAGTGTATTAACCAAGTGTTATTGTATATAAAGAATATTTCAGATTGATATAATTGTTGTTATCATTCATATGTTTTAAAGAAAGATTGAAGACAGTTTATATAGTTTCTGAAAAACATCTTAATAAATCGATTTGCCAATCGATTTCCTAAAGTAATAAAACAGGTCTAATCGATTTGCCAATCGATTATCGTGTGTCTTGTTTTTCTTGAATCTTGAAACTATATAAGCCAATCGATTTACCAATCGATTCTTTAAACAACATTTTTCAGTGATTATGTTAAGACTGATATGAATCGATTTCGTAATCGATTGCAGATGTTATGTTCAAACTGAAACACATATCAATCGATTCCATAATCGATTTATCAAATCTTCATAATCGATTAACAAATACTTAAAATCGATTTGGTCACACGCTCAGAGTTCACTGGGTTTTCAAAAGGTTTTGTCAATCGATTTGCCAATCGATTGAGTTTAAGTCAGTAAAAGTTCTTACCCAATCGATTTCCCAATCGATTGCAACCAAACTTAACTTGATTGAAATTTTACACAATAGATTGTCTAATCGATTGTTTTTGTCATAGGGAAAGTTATTTTGCAAATGATATTTAAGCAATCGATTTGCCAATCGATTACCCTCAAAACTGGGGTGTCACTGTGACTTGTACAGTCGATTTCCCAATCGATTTATTTCAATCAGGTTTACTTTGTGAAATGTATAATCGATTTGTCAATCGATTAGCCTGTAAAGCAGGGTGCTACTGACTTGTGCATTTTCCATTTCTAATTTAGTCAGTCGATTTCCCAATCGATTATACCAACACAAACAGTTGTGTTTCCTTACACCCTTGTTATGAAATCGATTTCCCAATCGATTTACTTCAGTCAAAAATCAACTTTTGTTGATTTCTTGTGTTCCAAGCAATATGTTCCAAGTGTGTAGGATTTGATTGTTGTTCCTGAAATCTTGCTCAATTCAAATATTAGATTTATCATGTGGTGTATGAACATTGTATGTTTGTTAATTATGTCAAAATTAGGATTCAAAGGACTAAAGTCCAACCATCTCCCCCTTTTTGGCATAATTGACAATTCATACAATTTTAACTTGAGCATTTCAAAACAACAAGCATAAGAGTATTATTAACTACATTATTAAGTATCAGAGCAAAAACATCAGATTGTAAAAACAATGCAGCTATCAAGTTATAATTTTTCTCCCCATTTGTCAGTTAAGTCAAAAAGGCAGAAAACAATTCCCCCCCTATGTTAAAGAACATAAGCATTGGGTTTGAATCATATAACATAGTGTATCAGAGCAATGAAATTTATGTATCAAGGCAAAAACAATCATAGCAGTTAATGAGCAACTTAGATGATTAAGCTAAATGAAAAAAATTTTAAAAATTCATCATACATCACAGGATTATAACAGGTCAGAGCAAAACAATGTAGGTCCTAAGGGTCCTAATCACCTAGTCTAGGCTGGTCCTCACTATCATCTATGGGAGAGGTTGAGACCGCTGTATTAACCTCAGTTGGTGTCTCCTCACCGTGAGTCTCAGGGTTATCTAGGGGATCCGGGTTAGGTTCTTCTGCTGCTTGACGACCAATATCCGCGATGTCTTCAAACGACAGTTTGATGCCTAAGTGTGCTTGAATCGAATCCACATCCTTAACAACCGAATTCAAGGATTCCTGCAGAGTCCTTAAACTTGCTTCCAATCTGGACTGAGATTCTAGCACTTTGGCATTGTGTGCCATTTGAGCTTCAATGAATTCCATTATTTTGCCAACAAAATCAGGAGTAGCTGGTGCAGTGACTGGTTGAGGCTGAGGTTGTGGCTGAGGCTGTGCTGGTTCAACAGCAGCTTGAGGTCTTATCCATATGCCGTGTAGCCTTTTCAATTGCATTTGATTCACAATTGATTC
>NC_021160.2:32397631-32398544 GCF_000331145.2 Cicer arietinum | reverse complement strand
GATAGGAGATTAACCAAGATGCATGCAAGTCAAATTACCAGATTTAAACAATATTACTTATCACAGAATATGTTTAACATGCATCTAATATTAATCACATATACAGATATTTCAAGATAGAAAATTAAAGGAGTTAAGGGTTAGAGAAGATTGCACCAAGAATTTATACTGGTTCAGTTGTCAACTTGACAACCTACATCCAGTCCTGATAATCCAATCGGATTTCAGATTTTCTTCTCCAATAGAAAGAATCAATTACAGATTGTCCAGTTTCATCCCCGAAACCTATCTATCTTAATGATCTCTTTCCTATTGATCACCCTCTGATCCTTGTAGATACTCAGCAATCTAACACAGAATCAAAGTACGACTCTTTCTTGTTGAGCACTCTCACCCAAGAAAGTAGCCACCAGTTTCAAGCTGGCTTTTCTCGCTTTCGTTTCTTTTCAAAGTATTATTACAAACTGAATAAAGGAAGAACAAAAAGAAGTCTTCAATCTTGGTCAATGTGACTTCTCACGATTCTGGATATTCAAGGATTGTTCATGAGAACCTTGTCTTTCAAGATCACTTTTCCAGCTCTCTTATTGATTGTTGATAATCTCTTTGGCTGTGATCTGAAAAAGCAATCTCAGTATGTTAACCAAGTGTTATTGAGAGTTCTTTTGTATATCAAGAATATTCAAAGTGTTTTTCAGATTGTTATTGAAGGAATGATTGAAGACAGTTTATATAGTTTCTGAAAAACATATTAATCAATCGATTTACCAATTGATTTCTTAAAGTAATAAAACCGGTCTAATCGATTTGCCAATCGATTATCGTGTGTCTTGTTTTTCTTGAATCTTGAAACTATATAAGCCAATCGATTTACCAATCGATTCCTTAAACAACATTTTTCCGTGATTATGTT
>NC_021160.2:32395438-32397131 GCF_000331145.2 Cicer arietinum | reverse complement strand
AATAATTCTAAAACTAACTTTCGAATATATCAACACATAATAAATATAGCGGACCTGACAACTCAACCCCCTAAACCGACGCATGATCAGATAATAACTCTCAACTTATAGGTTGACCTACAATCTATAACTAAGGCTCCACAGCCCCCAAAGAAAACCAAACCAAAGCTCTGATACCACAATGTAACACCCCGTTTTTCAAAGGGAGGGTATTTTTTTTTTTTTAAAGTAATGAAACTAAAACAGAGAAATAGATAAAGAAATGCCTTTGGATAAATAACTGAGTCATTATAATTTACAAGCAGCGGAAAAGTTTCTCCAATTATAAATCCAAAACATTTACACAACCATAAATGGTACATGGAACCCATTCACATAAGAAGTCGAACTGACAATATTAGTATAAATACAATTTTCCAAACTAAAAATACTCCAATCCAAAAAGAAGGACACCTAGTCTCTATACATCATCCTAATCTGATCATCCTACCAAAAAGCTATACACCTTGAATATCTCCACGCGCCCCGTGAGATCCTCCTAACGTAACTGCAGTCAAGCGTTCCCATCACCATTCCCGTCCGTAGGGTACGAACCGGTAGGACCGTCCTGACTCTCATCTGAGGGCAAAGCCCAGATTTCCACAATAATTGTAAAGGGTCACCAACCAGAAAATAACAGTTAACACATAGCAATTAAGTTTTTAAATGCCTAAAATAACTTTTCAACTAAGCATGCACCTTAACAGGATTTCCAATATGCGAAAAGTTCATACAATAATTTGCCAATTAAAAATGAAAGTAAAATCAAGTCCTCAATCTCCTAATTAACACATAACCAATCAAGACATGGATAAGTTAATGAGAAATCAATCATCTAACTCAAACTGAGGATTTTCACTGAGCCAATCGATTGGGCAATCGATTGGGGTGAAGGTTTTTAATGAAAACAGAATCCTGGGCTGAATCAATCGATTTGGCAATCGATTGACAGGATAACGGAGCCCCTGACTTAATACCAATCGATTTCCAAATCGATTTCCTGAAGGTTTTTAGTGAAATTTTGAACTCTGGCTTGATTCAATCGATTGGGCAATCGATTGACAGGATAGCTGAGCCCCTGACTTAAGGGCCAATCGATTTCCAAATCGATTTGGTCGAATATGGATGAGTCCCTGACTTAGGCCCAATCGATTGGGCAATCGATTTCGTAAATGATTTTCGAAAACTGATTACAAAATCGATTGGCTAATCGATTTTGTCCATTTGGCCAAGTCCCGGACTTCCATCCAATCGATTGGGAAATCGATTTCCCTGATCATTTTTCCAAAAATTCATGAATCAACTCAAGTCATTCCTAAACAAGTTCATATCTTAACCCTTAGCAAGTACTACGCGATTACCACGGCAACTTGGGATCTCGATAACCATCATACTTACACACAATAATCAACACATAACACTTAGCACTTTCAACGCAATTACTTAGCACCTTCAACGTAATTACCACGATAAATCAAAATTCAAATCAAATACGACTCGCGTGCCAAGCACCCTAATGCAATGCGTATATGCCAAAATGCATGGACTCGGAATTCCAAACCAAAACCCTCTTCGAAGGGCCGTAAATCATAATTGTACCGCCTATCGCAGGCAAAAGTACCAATTACCGATGTGCCACCTATCACGGGTCAGC
>NC_021160.2:32390590-32394427 GCF_000331145.2 Cicer arietinum | reverse complement strand
GATCTAGAAGAAACGGAGGGGTTTGTGTTTGAATCTCTAATACTGTTTTTCTTCGTTTTCGAATCAAAGAGGAAGAGTGGAGTCGAGAAATCTTTGTTCTAACACTCACCCAACCTTGGGTTACTAGTCTTGAAGAAAAGAAAGCAACGAAAATGAAAATGGGAGAAGGAGGGAAAAATGGGTCGCGGGTAGCAGAGGAAGAAGATGGAAAATCGGATTTTCCTTCCTTTCTTTTTCTTTCCTTTGTTTTTTCCTTTCTTCCTTTTTCCTTCTTTCCTTTTTATATTCTTTTCTTTTCCTTTTCCTTCCTTCTAGTTTTCCTTTCTGTTTCCCTCCAAACAAACATATCTATATAATAAATATAACTTAACAAATATCTCAAAATATCTAGATATTTGTTAAATTACCATTTCACCCGTAACGCATTAAATTCTCCGTAAAGGATTCACAGCACTTAATTCAATTTATTTATCGACGAAAATTCTAATCGGCATCAAAATATCTTTTTGATTATAAAAACTCCAAAATATTATTAACTTTGGCTAAAAAGTCTCCGAGCCAAAGTCCAAAATACACCAAAAATACATAAAGGGTACTTTAAAATTATGGGTCTTACAGTTTTTCCTTTCTTCCTTTTTCCTTCTTTCCTTTTTATACTATTTTCTTTTCCTTTTCCTTCCTTCTAGTTTCCTTTCTTTCTATTCTCTCCAAGCAAACATATATATATATGTATATATATATATATATATATTAAATATAACTTAACAAATATCTCAAAATATCTAGATATTTGTTAAATTACCAATTCACCCGTAACGCATTAAATTCTCCATAAAGGATTTACCGCACTTAATTTAAATTTATTTATCGACGAGTAATTCTAAACGGTGTCAAAATAACTTTTTGATCCTATAAACTCCATAATATTATTAACTTTGGCTAAAAAGCCTCCGAGCCAAAATCCAAAACATATAAAATACATAAAATGTACTTTAAAATTATGGGTCTTACAATTAATATGTTGCAATTTTAAACATTATTTTAAAATATTAATAAAGTGGAAGAATAATTAAAGATAATATAGTTAATTAGAGATAGTTAGTAGTAGTTAATCTTTTAAATCCGTGCTAACTATATTTTTGTATTAGAGAAAATAAAATTAGTTAGATTTAGAGATAGGCACTAGTAGTTAGTTTACTATGTCTATGTCTGTACTAGCTATATATAGAAAGTATTTCACGCATTCTTTTCATATCTTTATCCGTACAAAATATTCTAATGAATTTTCTTATGTATTTATTTTCTTATTTTTAATATAAGATATATTTTCAACTCTTTGGTTTCTAACACATTTTTTATCCAAAATTTTATTGGGAATTAGTGGTATCCGAAGGATTTCCATAGTCCATACCAAGTGGTACTCCAGGTATATTTTTTCCTTAAAAGTTGATGACCAAGTTCATCTATCCATTCTAAACGGCGTCGACTCGCCGCGATCCTTATTCTAATTTATAATTTCTTACAATTTATTATATATATATATAATAATAATAAAGATGAAACATGTTAAAGCAATTAAAGAAAGTTTACTAGCCATGCTTGTTTTCTTTATATGCTACTGTTTAAAGATACCGCAGGCCAGTATGCGTGAGTAACCGCGTAGTGTCCTATGGTTTATAATTAATTTGAGTTCAAGTTACCATAAAAATTGGACATGTATAACAAGCAATGAATAGAAACAAAGGATTGATATTAATTAGTTGTTTTGTGGGATATGAATATTCGAATGGCATTTCTATTATTGTCATAAAGTGATTCAAAACAGAGAAAAAAAAGAAGTTGATAATATGGATGGAAAATTGGTGATGAATAAGGAATCAATTCCCCCATAATGTGTTATTTCTGACGGCCCTCTAATTACACAGACACCAATACCATGCTCTCCATAAGCCTAATACTAAAACAGTAACTTGATCTTAAAAAATTAGAAAAAATAAAATCGGAAAAGAAGAACATAAGATATCACGTTTCATAACGAATTTATGCCAATTATGCTTATGTATTTGACTACAGAACAATTATAGTTCTTTTTTAGAATAAGTATAATTTTATACTTAACTACCTTAATAAAATTTATTTAACTGTCCCCAATAAATTTAGTAGAATTAAAATTAAAAGAAATAAAAAGTATAAAAAATTACTATTTGATTGATATGTCTGTTTGTATTGTTTTGAAACTGACGATGTCTACTATAAATATAAATAAAAAGAATTTAAAAATAAACATTGTCAAGACATATGACTCACGAATAAAATTAAATATGGACTTCTTAGATATAGTTTAGTTAAATATATTGAAAAAATATTACTAGTTATTAAAAATTTAATTATGGATGAATTTAACTTATAAAAGTGTCGATATTGAATATTTATTAATTATATAATTATATTTAATAATTTTTATTTTTTAAAAAACATATGTATTTATATGTCACGTATCATATTCGATGTTTGTGTTGTGTCCATGCCAAATGTTAAGATTTATTGGCAAGTTGGACGAGTGTGAAGTATAGACCAATGAACGATAGAGGGTATGAGTTATGTTAGGATGCGATTTATAAGATAATGTGTCGTCATATTATTTTGGTGGGGTTCAGGGGTTATTGGATTCTGCTGCAGTCTGCCACATATATAAGAGCTTCCCCTCATAACACCTTATACCCAGGATATGTTCTGCAATAATGCATCGGAATCATGTAAAGAAGGGCAAAAAAGGGTTTTGGATGAAGAAAAAAAAAAGGAACATGGGAAGGGAAGAGGGGAACAACCACCAGTTTGATAAAGTTAATCCATAAGTAATCATCAGCAAATTACTCCATTTAATAAATATTCAATTTTTCTTATCCAATTACCAAATTTAAATTTTGGTTGTTATTCCATAGATCAACTTTTCACAATGAATATCAATATAATATATTAAAATAAACTCCTAAAATATTATTTGATTAATCATATTTTTATATGTTATATAATGTTAATTAATTTTGCCGCATCATTCAATAGTATGATGTGTCACCTCTAAAATTCATTCATTTTTTATTCTTTATTCTACTAATTTTTTAGTCTATATCTTTATAATTAAAAACTAATAATAAAGAAATATAACTTTCATTACAAACTTGATTTAATTATATTTATATTTATAATTCATTGCATATAAATACATCACAATATTTTAATCATATTTTAATTATTAAAATGTAGCCATCATAAATTACCACAAAATATATAAAAACATAATCATCATATATTAACAATCAATAACTAAACTTATGCACAAATATTTTTAAAGTAATATACAATTTGTGTTTATTTTTCAATTATTAGTGTTCGTATATATATTTTATTCCTCTAATACAAAAGAAAGTATTTAATCAAAATCAGGGTATACTTTCAATTAACAAAAAGAATAATCAAAATCAAGTAGTGATGTCTTATCATTTTCAATATTATTTCGTATTTTTATCGTAAAAAATAGTACTTTGAGTTTGTTCATTATATACACTCCCCAAAAATAATAATTAAATCAAAATATTTTTCAATGAAACATGTGGCATAACACCTCTAACTAATTTTTATCGAAAGTTTAAGTGAAAATGAGAAATGAAAGATAAAATATAAGAAATAGTAGTTCATCCAATTAGTCCAAAAAGAATAAAGAAATAATAGTATTCAAGATAAAAAGTAATAAAAAAATACAAAAAATGACCATATAAAAACTAATGCTTACAAATTTATCTCAAATCAATGTTTGCAAAATATATATATATATATATA
>NC_021160.2:32379347-32390566 GCF_000331145.2 Cicer arietinum | reverse complement strand
TATATATATATATATATATATATTTTATAGGAAGAAAGTATTCTATAATGATTGAATGTTTAAAACAAAACAAAATGTATACAAAAATTACTCATCTTTTTTTTAATAATATTTTTAGAGTTAAAATCACTCATATTTTATTATAATCTTTTTAATTGTGTATATAAAGAATCACTAATATTTTTTTAATTATATATTTTAGAGTGAAAATCAATCATTTTATTACAACTTTTCAGTTGTTTTCATTTGATTTATTCTTTTGTTATACAATCACTATTCTTATAAACTACGAAATTTACAAATATTGAAACTTTTTTCTAATCAGATTAAGACATTTATACACCATAAATATCACCTTCAAACTTTTTAAAAAATTTACATTGAAAGAAAATTTTATAAATTACACCCGCGATGTGCGGGTTATATTCTAGTGTTTTTTTAATTTCAAAATAATTTGATTCTTCATCAAATAACCTCAAATGAATGTATACTTTGCTTTTAAGAGTAAAAGTAAATATCAATAATTAATTTATAGTGTTTTGAATTTTTAATATATCTAAATTTGATGTGCATGATGAGTAATATAATATGATAATATTTAAAAAGTAAATTGAAAAAATTTAATGTCAATTAAAAGATTGTTTATATTAAAAAGAGAGAGAGAGAGAAAAATTTGACAAGTTAATGATTTACACATTTAAATACGAAATATTAATAGTGTAAAAAAATTACAGAATCGTTGAATCATATATCACTATTCAGATATTTGTTAAGATATTTTAGAAAAAAATATTAAATTATTTTTTAATAGAAAGAAAAGTAAAAAAACAAAGAATATGTGACAACTGATTTGAGCACTTAAAAGGTGCTTAAGCTTTCAAAAGTTCTTTGATATCTACATTACAAAAGTACTAAAAGAGACATTCATTCATATGTCTTCACACAATAATAAGTCATAAGCTAGTATATATAGCCTCTAAACCAAATAACAAAACTCACCAACCATCTTGATTTACAAGGTGTTCTTGAGCTACAACTCATAGGACATAAAACCATTACTTGCCTCATACTTCTATTACTCCTTTTCCTTCTTATATAAGGTAAGGTTCTTATTTTCTGTTTAGAATTCACATCACAAATAATTTCCCTATACATGATTATTATATAAGCAATCTACCTTTGTTAAGTGGAACCTCATAGTTTAATCATATTACTTAAAAGTGTACTTGAAATTTTTGTTATTTATATTAACCAAGAGCAATAAAAGTATACTTGAGATGTTAGCTAATGATCGGTGATAAAAGTTTAGTTTTGTAATCTCAAGCTACTTAGTTCAAATCCTCTTGGGGACACTTGTAAAATAAAAAAGTGTTTATCATAAGCAATAAAAAATAGTAAAATAAAAAAGACATATTATTTTCCAGAGTGTAATATATCCCCATGATCAAAATTCCCTATGCAAAGAAAACTTCCATGGATCTATTTTGCATATCTTTTAACAAAAGTTACTAGTATTTCTCATTATCATGTTTCATTTCTAGGATATATGCAATAAGTTATGTTATATATAATTTTGTGGCTGCATTGAGAATTGAAGGAAAAATAAATGTTAAAAGTTTTTATACATGTAACAGTTAAAATGAGCTGGTCTGGAGGAGATTGGATGTGTGGTTCTTGCCAGCACATAAACTTCAAGAAGAGGGATGCATGCCAAAATTGTGGATACCCTAAGATTGGAGGCCCTGATCCAGAAACATATAGATACAACTGGACCTTGGCAGGGGACTGGTATTGCAATGGTAGGAACTGTGGAGCACACAACTATGCTAGCAGAACAAGCTGTTATAGATGTGGTGCATTGAAAAGTTCTTATTCTTGTGGATTTGGTGGAAACATGGAAGCCTCTGATTGCAATTACCCTCCAGGATGGAAAACTGGTGACTGGATTTGTACTAGGTAAATTCACATCATCGTCACATATTTTGTAACTAAAGTTCAATCACAAATGCCACATTTTCATATAAAATAATTGAGTTTTTTTCTTGTCCCTTTTTATAAGATTCTTTTTAAATTTTCAACTGCATTAATTATTTATTTATCTACGTATCCTTAATTATGTTACATATATTTTTGTAATATGTAACAAGTACTCTAATGAAAACATTAACCAATTGTCTCTCATGAAAGATAAACTTGTAAAACCATGTCGATTACAAAATGAGAAATATGCAAATACCATAGAAATACATTTTCATTTTATTTGTTTCACATTCATCAGATATGGCTGTGGAGTGCATAACTATGCAAGCAGAACAGAATGCTTTAAGTGCAAAACACCTAAAACTTTTGGTATGAAAAGTTTAGCCTTCATTACTTTTTTTCTTTTCCATACAAAAAAAATAAAAATATATATATACTTTATTGGCATATGCTATTAAATCTCAGATTCATGATAAATAAATTATTTGTTTTTTTTATTTCAGGTGGTTCAGATTGAAAGAAGAATTTCAGATGTCACTGACTTTCTTCACAGTTTTCTTCTGCGAATAACATTCCATCTTGTTCTGTTAAGGTCTTGAGTAATTATGGACAAAGGTCCTTTGTAGCATCACAACCTTTGTTTTTGTACTAGGATGTTTTTCCTTTTGTTATTGTGCTAGTTGTTTTGACATGAAACTAATGAAAATCAATATATTTTATGTCATGTTGGATCTTTCACTCTCATTATTTTCTCCCCTAAGTGGACATGAACATGTGAGAGGCAGAGGAAAGGTAATAATAAAAGAGAGAAAAAAAAAAAAAAAAAAAAAAAAGAGAAATTTTGGTGTGGAACTTTTGTATTATTTAGATGTTTCCTTTAGGTTTGTCAAACTAATGTTGTGCATGATTTGTGGATTATAAGAGAAAAGAGACCCTTGAATTGGATGGTCATTAGAATTGGATTCAACAACACTACTGAAAATTGCAATGAAAATCAAAATGAGTTCAAAATCAAGTAGTAGTTGCATCAAAATACAGAGAATTTGTTCACAGGACACTTAAATATGTCTTGTCCAACAGGTGCCACTGACGTACACCGGAACACTTAAAATCAAAGATGTATCTCATGTTTAACACATGCCACTGTCAGAAACCGACACAACACCAATATATGTAATATCATTCAATTAAATTCATTTTTGCAAATTATTATCGGTGTCAGACATTTCATTATTAGTATTGTGTCGAGTATCTATCGGTGCTTCATACATTACAAGCAAGCATGAAATCTCCTAGCATGAAAATAATTGAATGGATAAGAACCTGATGCACCAGTTAAAATCAGAAAAGCTACAAATAAATTCCAAGCAAATAAAGTAAATTATTATTCAACTAATTTGTTTTGGTGGAACGAGTCGGTGATTATTCCTTACTATGCTCCAAAATGGGTAAAATTCTAAATCTAAAATCAAGCATAGAACTTCATTGTCATTTAAATGTTTTCCTTCATTGACTTAATAGAAATTATTGTATGTGGATGTGGAGTCAAAAAGCATATATATGTTCTTCCTTTCTAACTGTTCCCTATTACTTAGCTATCAATATATTCTAGTCTTATGCTTTGAAGATGTTAAGCAAAGACCCCACTTTTAGTGAACTAATTCCCTAGCATTAAGCATGGATCCAAAGTGCAGAACAAGTTTTGTCCATATGTCGGATGCTCTTATTTTCCTTTTATTGTTTTGTAGTATTTCCTTTTTGGCAATCCACATCAGGGAAAAAGATTCACCAGATTCATAAAAAGTATGTCATAACATGAGAGTTAGCATGAAATTTATGTATAATTTCTACATAAATACATCCTTAAAAGAAGCAAGATTAATCCTTACTTCAGTTGGAGGATTAAAAATGTAGTTTACAAATATGGTTAAGATTAGATAACTTTGTTAATTGTTTAAAAAATTAGGTAATCGGTTAAATTTAGTTTGTAGGTGAGTTCACTAGTTAAGGTTGGTTAATTAGTTAATTATGTTTGAATTATATACTCTATAAATAAATAGAGCTCTTGTATTACTTTTTATATTCATTTAATATAAAATATTATAGAAAAATTTCTCCTTATATCACTAGTACAAATTTATCTTTTAAGAGTGTTAAAATATATATTTTAAGTCGATTTAATAAACATGTTTTTTAACACACTTCATGAACCAACTTAATATAATTTCAAGTTAAGTATTATCTGACTTAACTATCACAAATTTAGTTCATCAAATAATTTTTTAACAGAGCTGTTAAGACAATTTTTTTAAATAATCATCTTAATATATAATCTTTTAATACGGTACTCCATTAATAGACTTAATAAAATAATTGGTTAACTCAAATTCAATTGTGCTCGTAACTCAGTTAAAATAATTATAAAAAAAAAATTATGAATTTTTCATTGTCTTTTTTAGAGGGATGTATCATTTTGTCTTGGTGTTCTCTGCATACCATATTTCATGCCAAAATTAAAAATAGAATTTTATACTTGCAACTACAGTTTTATATAACTATCTAACATCAAAAATATATAGTACCATAAAACTAGAAATTCATACAAAATATAGAGTACAAAATAATCCATTAACAAAGTTACTAAATCAGAGTGTAGTGTAATAATATTCAATACACATATTACGGCATTGTCTCTTTCTTGAATTAGTTCTAAAAATAAAATTCACAAAACGTTCTTGAATTTTTTTAAGTTGATCTAGATGAAATAATCTCGAGTCATCAAATATCTGAACAAATATTAAAAAAAAAAAAATTAGAATACCATACAAAAAAACACAATCAATAAATACAAATGGTAAAAATTATGTGTTACGTACTTGCGTCTATAAATCAACAATACTAACGGTTACTTACGAATAATAAATAAATTAAATACTTACGAATCAATAATGTAGCATTTTTTTTTTATCTGGCTTCCTTCTCAATAAAGATAGAAAGACTTCATGCAAAATTTTATGATTAATAAATAGCAATTGCTAGTGGCAACTACATATAGGACAACAAACAATTGAATATGTGTTATATTCAATTATCTTTATTATAAAGTATTAACTATAATGGAAAAATACTTTATGAGATTAAGGTGCTAGGTAACAAGTTTTTTTATTCCTCGTATAATTTATTTTGAATGTGAGATTTAGCATTAGTTGAATCATTTTCACTCGAAGGAAACTTGGATCAATAAATTCATATGATTCACTCTTTCTAAAGTCAATACAACGAAGATGTAGATACCCAAGATATGAACCATAATTTTCATTATAAATGAAAATCATAATTTGAAAAAATTAACAAAAAAAAACATACTTATGTAAGCCAAACTTGTAAAAATGATGATGCATAAATGTAAAAACTCCTCCATTTCTTTCCGATACTCTTCACTTAAACGCACTCATCCAACTACGGTCCATAACTACTTATGTTAAAAATAAATAATCGTAAAGATTAAGTTAAATGAATAAAACTGAAACAAATACCAAACACTCATCAAGACAAACCTCATGCAACAATTGGCTTGAAAACTCATAGAACACTAAAATCTATAATCTTAAAAAATAAAAAAAAAAACAAAAAAAAAACTAATATATCTAAAAGGCAACATACCAATATCGTTAGAATTCAAAGTATTCTTTTGTTATTCCTTGACTATACAACTTCTTAGGTTCATTGGTTGAACTCCTAGTCAAATACAAGTTCCTAGTAATTGAATGTAATTACTGTAACCTCAATATAAATAGAAGATTATAATCTTGTTTAAGACACACATAAAACATATTGTAAGTGTCTTTTTCTCGGCTACTCTCATCTACAGAAAGTTTATTCGTGCTATTCCCCATATCTTCGACCGTACTTTCTCTCTACCGATGTAAGTTTCTTTGAGACTCACCCTTATTTCTCTCTTACATATAGGTCTCTTTTGGTCAGTAAAAAAAAACCTTTCTAAGTGGAAAGAAATATGGCTTCGTTATAGTAGATGATTACACTAGGTGGACATGGGTGAAATTCTTAAGAAGTAAGGATGAATCCCACAAAGTGTTTATCACATTTTGCAAACAAATAATGAATGAAAAGGGTCCTAAGATTGTAACAATTATAAGTGATCGTGGAGGAGAGTTTGAAAACAAGTTCTTTGAAAGTTTTTGTTATGAGAATGGAATCTCTCACAACTTCTCCTCTCCTAGAACACCCCAACAAAATGGAGTTGTAGAAAGAAAGAATAGATCACTCCAAGAAATGGCTAGAACCATGTTAAATGACATGAATGTTGCAAAACACTTTTGGGCTGAATCAATTAATACTGCATGTTAGATTCAAAATAGACTATTAATTATATCTATATTGAATAAAACACCATATGAATTGTGGAAAGGTAAAAAGCATGACATCTCTTATTTTAAACATTATGGTTGTACTTGTTATATGTTGAACACTAAAGATAACCTTGATAAATTTGACTATAGATCTCAAAAGTGAACCTTCATTGGATACTCTGAAAGATCTAAGGCTTGTACAGTTTTTAATAGCGAAACTCAGATTGTGGAAGAATTCATACATGTTAAATTTGATGACAAACAGTTTGACCTTGAAAAGTCAAAACAAGATAATGATAGTGCAGGTTTATTGGAACTAAAGGAACCAAATGCAAACAAACCAGAAGAACTTGAAAAATCAAAGGATACAAGCAAATCAAAAGAATATGATAAATCTTCAAATGATGAATCTGATCAAGTCATAAATAATCAAGATAAGTCATAAGGAAGATCTGGATGGAATTACAAGTCATCTCATCCTGAAACTTTAATCATTGGAAGTGCTAGTGATCTTTTGAGGACCAGATCATCACTAAAAGATACCACTTTGAATGGCTTACTCTCATCAATTGAGCCTACCTCTATTGATGGAGCATTGGCAGATAATGGATGGATTCTTGCAATGCAAGAAGATTTAAATGAATTTAGGAGGAATGATGTTTGGGATCTAGTACCTAGACCAAAGAAGAACATTATTGGAACCAAGTGAGTTTTCAAAAACAAGATAAATGAAAAAGGTGAAGTGGCCAAAAACAAGGTAAGACTTGTCGCACAAGGCTACAATCAACAAGAGGGCATTGATTACATTAAGACATTTACTCTATTAGCAATGTTAGAAGCTATACGTATTCTAATTTCCTTTGCTGCAAATAATAACATTACATTATTTCAAATGAATGTTAAAAGTGCTTTTCTAAATGGTTATATAAGTGAAGAAGTCTATGTTAAACAACCCGTAGGTTTTGAAAGTTCTAAAATTCCAAATCATGTTTTTAAACTTAGGAAATCTATGTATGGTCTAAAACAAGCACCTAGGGTATGGTATGATAAACTTAGTAACTCTTTGCTTAAAAATAACTTTGAAAGAGGACAAATAGATAATATACTTTTTTTAGAAAATCAATAGGAGATAACATTCTTATTATTTAAATTTACGTTGATGATATTATTTTTGGATCTACTAATGACACTTTTTGCTAAGAATTTTCTAAATTGATGCAACTTGAATTTCCAATGAGTATGATGGGAGAACTTAAGTTTTTCTTAGGAATACAAATTCAGCAAAGTCAAAAAGGAATATACATTCATAAAACTAAATATACAAAAGAACTTCTTAGAAAGTTTAAGATGAGTGATAGCAAATCTATGGCTACCCCAATGCACTTTACTTGTTCAGTTGAAAAAGATAATTCAAGCGAAAAAGTTGACCAAAAAACCTATAGAGGAATGATAGGATCCCTACTTTACCTTACCGCTTCCATACCTGACATCATGTTTAGTGTATGTGTATGTGCAAGATTTCAAGCTGATCATAGGGAATCACATTTAACTGTTGTTAAGAAAATCCTTAGATACCTAAAAGACACTACCAATCTTACCTTGTTCTACAAGAAATCTCCTCAATACAAATTGAGTGGATACTGCGATTATGATTATGCTGAAGATAAACTTGAGAGAAAGAGCATTAGCGGCAACTACACCATTCTAAATGACAACTTTATATATTGGTCAAGTAAGAGACAAAACACCATTGCAATGTCAACTGTAGAGGTTGAGTACATTTTAGCATCTGACTGCAGTTCTCAACTACTTTGGAAGAAACATCAACTTGAAGACTACAAAATCATAGAATCCAACATTACCATGTATTGTGATAACACATTTGGGATTTTGCTCAAAAAGGAGTACTAAACATTCAGTTTGTAGATACTAAACACTAATTGGCTGACATATTCACGAAACCACTACCTGAAGATAGGTTTGACTTCATCAAGAAAAATCTAAACATTGCCTTTATACTTGACTGATGTTGTAATAACTTCAAAGTAATTTAGCTTTACATTAGCTTTTATATTTTCTTTTAATATGGTATATTTATGTTATTCAAAAGAAAAAAAAAAAGACTAAAACTTAATTATCTTACAGACCCTGGTAGATATCGACGACTTGTTGGAAAACTTAATTATCTTATAGTAACTAGACCTAATATTACATTTGTTGTAAGTGTAGTCAGTCAATTTATGAATGCTCCATGTGATAGTCACTGGAATGTTGTGATTCATATTCTTAGGTATATAAGAATGCATTAGTCAAAGGATTACTTTATGAAGACAAAGGTTATACTGAAGTTGTTGGCTACTCTGTTGCTGATTGGGCATGGTCACCGTTAGATTGAAATTATGAGAATTGTGTCCTTGTTAACTTAGTTGCAAGATCGAGTGCAAAAGTAGAGTATCGTACTATGGCTAGAACGACTTGTGAACTTACATGCCTAAAAAAGTTACTCAAGTCAGAAGATGTCAACATAAGGAAACTAATTTGTGATAACCAAGTTTCACTTTATATTGCTTCCAATTCAATCTTCCGTGAGAGAACAAAGCACATAGAGATTGACTGTCATTTTGTAAGAGACAAAGTTCTTTTCGGAGAAATCACAACTAACTTTGTTGGTTTAAATGAACAATTGGCTAACATATTCACTCAATCACTTAGGGGTCATTGAGTTGAATCTATTGTTGGCACCAAGTATATTTTATACTTAGAGTTTGATAATAACAAATGTATTTTATGAGAACAATATATTTGACTTCAAAGAGTATGAAAGAAGATTCATGTTTTAGAAAAAAAATTAAAATAAGAATTGATTCAAATTTATAATTGAAGAAAATCGAAAATAAGATTTGATTAAGATTTAGTTATTTGTAAATAATATTTAATTAAGATTTAAAGAAGATTTGATCAAAATTTATCTACAACAAAATAGGAATAAAATCAATATGAAGGATTTACAAACTCAATCTGAACAAAATACAATATATAATTAAACAAGGACTAATTTGAAGCCCAAATTTTAACTATAAATAAATACTCAAGACTGCAGAAGAAAATCATCAAAAACCAAAAAAAGAGTAGTCTTAGAGTTCAAAGAGAGAAACACTTGTTCGAATGAGAAATATTCTCTAAGTGTTTTTCTTAGAGTGTGAGAGTTATTATTATTATCAGATTTGTTAGAAGCAAACACTTAAACTTTCAATCTTTTGTATCCAACTCGATAGTGGTTTAATTGCTTCTTCATTCTGGGGGTTTCAGGTTGTTAGGAGAAGACTTGGCTTGTATGGTCAAGGTCTCTCAAAAGTCTGAGGTTGTCATGTTGTTTGGGAAGACTGACTTGGAGGATCAGGTGCTTTGTAATTCAAGGTAGTTGAATTAGTGGATTAAAGTCTTCTGAATGAGGGGACTTGATGTAGCCATGTTAGTGGTGAACCAAGATAAATCTATTTCAAATTATTTATGCTTTCATTGCTTGCTGCATCTGAATCTGATTGTTTTTACTCCAAGTAAGTCACCAAAACCGAACTAGTTTTTTTGTATTTTTTATTTTTATAAATTATCAAAAAAAATTATCAACTTTGGCAAACACAATTCAACCATCTTCTCGTGTTTTGACATTCATCTATATGTAACAAGTTTGGTGCGTATGATATGTATTCTCAAGCTTGAAGAGATATGTTAGAATTTAAAGTATGCTTTTATTATTCTTTGATTGTACAACTTCCTAGGTTCATTGGTTGAACTCCTAGTCAAGTACAAATTCCTAGTATTTAAATGTAATTATTGTAACCTCATTATAAATAGAAGATGTGTGATATTTTTTAAGACACACAAGAAACACATAAAATATATTATTACATAAACAATGAGATGCAGTAAGCAATGAGATAATTGATGCAATATATTCCTCTTATCTTCTTGTACCTTCTTTGCTACACTTAAAACCTGTTAAAATTTCATTATTTTAAAGAAAAGATATTCTTTAGTGAATAACTCATCATTTTATTTAGTGAATAACTCATCATTTTATATTTCATATACAACAGACAGAAAGTAGTTGTGGCCTACATTTTTATCAATTCTAATGACAAGATTCCAACACACAATACTCCATATCATGTCATAGTTAACTATTCTCACAAAAATGTAAAACACTTTAATATAGTTATTCTTTTTACCCTTGTTTCACAAACGTAATTACTACATAGTTGAACTCTTGAACAATTAAATTGGACTCTTAAACTATTTGACAAAGCATAATTTATCCATATAAGAAACAAAGAATGAATTGTTACGTGGGTCATTTGCCGGCGGTTACAACCGCCACTACATACTGCCCTTTAATTATTGGCGGTTAATCTTTCTCATATCTTATTTCTAATTTCTCTCTAATTTTTATCTCTATAATTATTTTTCTCCAACTTCTATCTAAAAAACTCTCATAATTTCTCTCTTTAGGTTACTCTTTATTTTCTCTCTTGAGTTTCGATAAGTTTTTAAATTAAAATAATTTCTATCTAAAAAACTCTCATGATTTCTCTCTTTATTTACTCTTTATTTTATCTTAATTTTTAAATTGGAATAATTTATTTTACTAATATTAATTATTTTTTATTTTTAACATAATTGTTACTGTTGGGTATTGGGCTTCCTTCCTATGTGGAGAAAGACCCAAATATTGTAGCTCATGTGTCTCACTTATTTAAGTGGAGAGTGTTCTGACTAGGGTTGTAAGAATTGAAAGAAAAGGCAGCCACCAAAAGAGAAAAAAAAAAAAAAAAAAAAAAAAAAAAAAAACCTATTTACGGGAATTTCAAA
>NC_021160.2:32352427-32379266 GCF_000331145.2 Cicer arietinum | reverse complement strand
AAAAAAAAAGAGTAAACTCTATTTACGAGTATGTCAAATTAGTCTCCAAAAAAGCATCGATTGTGCATTTGTTAACCGTTGGATCGAACAGATTTTTGGACTGCATGTTCGCAACATTCAGGTCTTCTTTTTCAACGGTTAGATCGATGAAACGACTTCTAGAGAGGGAAGAATCGTGCTCTAATAGCAACAGATGTTTGAGTGTTTTTATTCTTCTTGCTTTTCATTTGCAAGGTTTGTCTTAATGACTATGGATAATCAAACTATGACAACATACTTATAATAATTTTATAAAAGAGAGAAATTAGTGTATTTAGAAAAGTCATATCTTTAATGATAATGTTGTAGTTTAAATAATCACTTTTATAAAATTGTATTCAAATAGATTAAAAATCATATTTATGATAGTAAACAAACGAAAATAAAAAAAAAATTCAATTTTAAACAAATCTCTAAATTTTCTAAACTAAAATAATTTTTATTTAAACTCATACAAACGAACCAATTTTAGTTTCAAAATCTAGAGGATAATCAAAATTGTAGTATTTAAAAATATGATAATTAATTATATGAATTGATAAAAATAGGAAATCAAACCTGTAATTAATTTTTCTTTTATTCATTTCCTGTGATTTTGAGACCTTATTTTTTTCAAGAAAATTTTACGTAATACTTTCTTAATTATACTCCTACCTCTATATTTTACACAAATGACCTATTTTACCTTTTTTTTGTTAAAAAAATTGTTCCACCTCTACCATTTTTAATTGTGTTCTAGAAAACTTAAGCTTTGAGTTTTTCAAAACACAAATGTGGTCTAAATACTTTAAAGTTTAATTTTTTTCAGAATATTTTGGTGTTTCGAAAAACTCAAATTTTAAATTTTCAGAAACACATGTGTATCAAAAAACATAAAATAAGTTTTCTCATACAAAAGTTTTAAAATGATTTTGTTTTTATTTTTTATATATATCGAATTTTCTAGTTTGCTAATTTTTTTGGTTGTTTTTCAAAAAAATGGTTGTGTTCTGAAAAATTCAAAATGAACACAAATGTGTTTCAAAATATTTAGAGTTTAAATTATTTAAAATATTTTTGTGTTTTAGAAAATTAAAACTTTAAGTTTTTTGAAACACATTGTGTATCGAAAAAGTTAAATTAAGCTTAACGATACAAACTTTAACAATTTATATTTCTTTTTAATAAATTTAGTGTAACGATAAATATTTTTAAAATTTTCTGTAAATAAAATAAAATAAAATGAGATTTCTGTTTAAATGTGAGATAGAGTATAATTGTGAAGTATAGGATAAAATTTTCTTCTCTCACAGGAACTCCATCACATGGTGAACAATTGAATGATTTAAACATGCATTGCATACAGCTTTCATCAAGAATGTAACACCATAATTCTGTAAGACGCTTGTAATTTTTTAATAAAAGAATAGATATTTTGATATACATAATTAGAAAATTTTCGTTTAAGTAATTTTCATTGAGTACTCAAAGTTAAAGTAATAAAACATGAAAACTGGCCATTATTTAAAGCATTAATGTATTGACTCAACAAAATAAGAACTATTAAATCTATATTTTTTTTAAAAAATTAATTAATTTAGTCAAATCTGATGTTTTATCTACTGTTTGCTCCAAGAAAGGTCACTCTAAAATATCTTATTCCATGTTACAGACAAGAAACATTTCAAGACTAACAAATCAGGAAACAACCAAAATTGGGTACCTAAGAATAAAATTATCTATGTCGCAATAATCTCGGTAGCCAAGTTGAAACACCAGTCATGGTACCTAGACAATAGATGCTCGCGACATATGACAGATGAAAAATCTATGGTCCAAGACCTAACTATGATCAATTGAGGCACAACAACTTTTGGAGGAAAGCAGAAAGGTTAGATCATTGGACACAATACGATTGGTAATGTCACCTCTCCTTCCATTGAAGATGGTTTGAAACACAATTTATTAAAAACTAGTCAATTAAGCTATAATAACAATGATATTATATTTAATAAAAAATCATGCAAATCAATTAGTCAAAGAGTTGGATATGTACTATTTACAGATCAGAGGCAAAATGACCTATATAAGATAAATTGGTTTAGCTTAGAGAAACAAGATGTTATGTGTCTCATGTCAGTAAGTGAAGAAAAATCAATTTGGTACAAAAGGTTAGGTCATGCAAACCTAAGATTAATTTCAAAATTAAATAAACTTCAACTTGTTAGAGGTCTACCTAAGCTTACCAATAAAACAAAAATTATGTGTGAAGCTTGTCAAAAGGGAAAACAAATGAATAACTCTTTTCCCCAAATAACTTAGTCTCTACCTCCAAACTTCTTGAGCTCTTACATATAGATCTCTTTGGGCCAGTGAAAAAACCTCAATAAACAGAAAGAAATATGATTTTGTAATAGTTGATGATTACACTATGTGGACTTAGGTAAAATTCTTAAGAAATAAAGATGACTGCTACAAAGCGTTTATTGCATTTTGCAAACAAGTAATGAATGAAAAAAGTCTTAAGATTATAACAATTAAAAGTGATCATGGAGGAGAATTTGAAAACAAGTTCTTTGAAAGTTTCTATGATGAGAGTGAAATCACACACAACTTCTCATCTCCTAGAACACTACAACAAAATGGAGTTGTAGAAAGTAAGAATAGATCCCTTCAAAAAAATGCTAGAACCATGTTAAATGAGATCGATATTGCAAAATATTTATAGGCACATGTGGCAATTGACATTGCATGCTATATTGAATTTTAATTGGTTGTATTTGTTATATGTTAAACACTAAAGACAACCTTGGCAAGTTTGATCTTCGCTCACAAAAGTGTACTTTCCTTTGATACTTTGAAAGATCCAAAGCTTATATAGTGTTCAATAGGGAAATTCAAATTGTGGAGGAGTCAATGCATGTTAAATTTGATGACAAATAGCTTGGCCTTAAAAAGTCAAAGCAAGTTGATGAGGTTGCAGGTTTACTAGAATCAAAGGAAGAAGATGTAGACAAATCATAAGAACTGAAACAATTAGAGGATTGAAGTAAATCATAGGAAGATGACAAAACATCAGAAGATGAATCAAACCAATTTATAAGTAGTCAAAATAACTCAAAAGTCAGAACTTGATAGAAATACAAGTCATTCCATCCTGAAACTCCAATTGTTGGAAATTACAAAGATCAATTGAAGAATAATTCATCACCGAAGAACAAAACCTTGTTTGGTCTACTATCATCAATTGAACCTACCTCTGTTAATGAAGCACTGATAGATGATTGATGGATCCTTGCAATGCAAAAAGAGTTGAATGAATTTAAAAGGAATGATGTTTGGGATATAGTAACCAAACCAAAGAAAAACATTATTAGAATCAAGTGAGTTTTCAGAAATAAGTTAAATGAAAAGAGAGAAGTTATCATAAACAAGGCTATACTGATTGCACAAGGTTACAATCAACAAAAATGTACTTATTACATTGAGATATTTGCTCTAGTGACCAGGTTAGAGACAATATGTATCCTACTCTCCTTTGCTGCCCATAATAATATTACTTTAGCTAAATTGCACCTGCGGTCCCTTAACTTAATTTCAATTAACATTTTAGTCGTTTATCTTTTTTTTTTTCTTTTTGATTTGGTCCTTTATTTTAATTTTAAGTGACAATTTGATATTTTAAGTTTTAAAATATCAACAATGTTATCCTTTTCTTTACAAAAATTCAAAAAAAATCATTAAAATCTTCAAACAAAACACATAAAATTAATAATCATCTTCAATATAATGCAAATTTCATCAAATGCATAACTCAAATATTCAAATAAACTCATATTTTCATCTCCAACAACATCAAATAAAGAATAAAAATATGAATTTATTTAAAGATTTTAGTTATGAATTTGATTAAATTTGCATTTTATTGAAGATGATAATGAATTTTATGGGTTTTGTTTGAAAATGTTCATGATTTTTTTTGAATTTTTGTAAAAAAAAAAAGACAACATTGTTGTCATTTTAAAATATAAAATATCAATTGTCACTTAAAATTAAAATAAAGGACCAACTCGGGGGAAAAAAAAAAGATAAATAACTAAAACATTAACTGAAATTAAGTTAAGGAACCGCTAATGTAATTTAGTCTATTACTTTATTTCAAATAGATGTAAAAATTGTCTTTTTAAATGGTTACATAAATGAGGAAGTGTATGTAAAACAATCTCCATGTTTTAAAAATGTTGAGTTTGTAGATCATGTCTTTAAGCTTAAAAAGTCTTTATTCAAATTTTAAAACGTCTTCGTTTTCAAATTTAGTAATTTAAGACTTAATTTATGTCTTGGTAATATTTTTCTAAGCGAAGAATATTAAGTTTGATTATTTTAATTTTGGGTATAAATAATTATCGATGTGAGTTGAGTGTAATTATTTTCTAATAACTGAATGTGTCAATGTGTCGTCAGTCGAGGGGATGGACAGATAAGAGTAGGTGTTATGTTTTGTTTATGAATAAATATTCTAAGAAGTTACAATATTGCTACCAACACCCCATAATTTACTACCCACACCCCTCAAATGTTTTAAAAAATTAATATTCCCAAATTACCCTCCTCTTCTTCTTCTTCATTAACCTAACACATCTTCTTCTTCTTCTTTATTCTATCTTCATTCAACACATTCTTTATCTTCTTCATTTTATTCAACATTAACCATCATTATCATTAACCATCTTCATAAATCATCATTAATTATCATCAATCACCATCAATCCCCATCAATCATCATTAACCATATTCAAGATTTTACTAACATTTACGTAAATTCAATTTCACGTAAGTTTACGTGAACGAAGTTCACGTAGGTTTACGTAAACTGAATTCTAGAAAATATCCGTGAACTCAGTTTACGTACACGTACGTGAATTCACTTCACGTAAGCTTACGTGAAATTGAGTTCACGTTGATTTGATTTTCAATCTTCAATGATTTTCAAATCTTAATTCACACGTACGTGAATTAAGATTGCGTATATATTGAGATGTTTACGCAATTTCAGTTCACGTACATGACTTATTATTCAGCATTCAATGATTACGCAATCTTAGTTCACGTAGGTGTACGTGAATTCAGATTGCGTACACTATGAAGATTCAAGTTTCAAACTCCATTGATTACGCAATCTGAGTTCACGTATATGTACGTGAATTCAAATTGCGTAAAGTCTGAGATTTTTAATTTTTTTTAAACATATGTGAACTAAGTTCACGTAACTCCAGAACGTACGTGAACTGAGTTCACGTAAAATCCTCATATTTACAAAAAAATAAAATAACATACCTTTTATGATGATTTTTGCATGTGAGTTATGAGGTGTGATGAAAGTTGATAAATATGAGTTATGAGATAATAAATGTGTTACATTGATGGCAGAGACATTTTAGGCATTTTGATTTTTATTTTATTTTGAGGGGTGTGAATAGCAATTTGGAGGGTGTTGGTAGCAATATTGAAGAAGTTATTATGAGAGTTTATGATTGAGTTTCACTGAGTAATATTATTTTTTTGAGTTAGCATTAGATTGAGATTAATTAAGAATTGATAGCGTTTAATATATTAAGGGAAGAAAAATTTGATATCCCTCCCCTATTGAAGTAACCATACCTGCACCCCCTCTCCCTTCAAAGACACTCTTCTTTCTCCATTTCTTCATCATCTTCAACACTCCAAAAACCTAAAGCTTTCCCTCCATTGTTGAGCTCATTGGAGGTCTATTTTCTCAATATTTCCAACAGCAAACTCTCTCCATTACTTGAGAGAAATACAAAGAACTAAAGATCACATCTTGAGGTAGTCATTTCCTCTCCTTTCTCACCCTACCTTTGGCCATATATGTTTCAGGGGGGGATGATTTTTTCTTTAAGTTTTAGAGTTCTATCTTGGTTGTTGTTGTTTGTATTGTTGTTATTGATGTTTAGATGAAAAAAGGACACTTTACAATTCTTTTATTTTCTAACCAAAAACCCTAAGCGTTATCGAGAAAAAAAATGAAAATTTGAATTTTGACTAAGTGTTTTGTAAGAGATGGAATTAGTATTAATAGTGTTATAAACTTGAATAACAAGAAATTAAACTATAGCCAATTTTTTTTATAACATTGAAACCTATACATAATGATGTAAGAAATGGATTTTCGGATATGTTTGAATTACGTAATGAGTTGTTTGAATTGACATTAAAAAATTATACTAAAAAGTTTGAATTAATAAAGTAAGAAATTTTTTGTATGTTTGAATGACTTATTTTGAGCTACAATGACAATGTATATGCTATGGTATTTAAACCCAAAGTGGTAAATCTCTTTTTAAAAAAAAGTTGTGAAATAAGAGCTTCAATGTAAACTTATGATTTCAAATAAAATCTATTGAGTTCAATCCTAAATGTGGATACTAATGGATGTATAATACAAGGGTCTTGTGCTTAATCTAATTTTTTTCAAAACAAGCAAGAAAGTGAAGGAAAATCTAAAAAAAAATTACAAGTAAAAAAGGGAAAAGAAACATACAAAATATAATTAGATGACAAATGTGAAAAACAATAGCCACATTCTTGAAAGAATAATAAGATCTAGTGATGAACTAACACAAAAGGTTGTAAGGATGCATCTTGAAATGGTTCATGGAAGAACTTTGAAAAACAACATTAACTCTCTCTTTTTAAACAATAATTGAAATTCAACTTTGACTAAAAAATTTCTCAAACAAACTACAACAAAAATATTTATACCTAAATATAACTACCAGTAAGGTTGAGGTAGACCCAACAATAAATGACTCAAGACACACACTAAACAAAGAGCAATATACAACTCCAAAATACAAACAATTTAAAGTTTTTTTTTTTTTTTACAAAACAAACAATCTAAACTTAAAACTATAAATTATTACAATTTAAATTAAAAAACAACAAAAACTAAATTTTTTATAAAATCTTAAAATATTCTTTATTTTTTTGTCCTAATAATTAATTTCTTTTAGGTCTTCATCAAAGAGGGTCTAGATTAAGATTATTCAATGGATAATAAACTTTTTTAAAAATATATCCTAAATTTTATGTTATTACATAAAATTTGGTAGACTCCGTGGTCAGTACCTTATTCACTTTGATATAAATTCTTTTTTAGCTCATAGGAATTCATTTTTAATATCAAAGTATCTGACCCAACTCCTTCTCCACAAAATAAATATATTTACTTCAAATTTCATTAATTTCATAATATCACCATCTTAATTGCATAGACGATAAAGATTGTGTCCTTCTACTTCTAAAGAGCACAATTATCATTGGAGGATATATTAGAATGACAATTAAATCCTAAATCACAATATTACTTTTTCTAACATGATTACACTTGAACAAGATGGTAAGTATTATTAGAGTTGTGCGTAAAATTGGTTAACATGGTCAACGTAATTATAAACTATTATATTTAAATGCACTTTTGTCCCTCTATTTTAATCAAAACATTATTTTTATATCTTGATTTTTTGATTCGAGATTTCACTTCCTCTATTTTCACATGTTTTGGGATTTTTTCCAAAATCTAGTTTAAGATTTATTTTTTATGAATTGACATATTTAATAATGAAGTGGAATTATATTTAAATATGTGACATTGATGATTTGAATTAGAAAAATAAATTTGAAAATAATAAGTTTACATTCGAACATGGTTTCTAGTCTATATCTGTGGTCTCAATAAGCAACATCACATTAATAAACAAGGGAGATTAAAATCTTATTTTAGTTAAAATTTGACGGCCAAAAGTGTATTTAACTAAACTGCTACATAAAATTCAATGCAATGCATGTAAAACTTATTAAACTCATTGCGTTGTTGAGATACAAGAAAGAAATTTAGTGTGTGTTGAATCCACTAAAATCACAGTGGATCAAAAGTTACACGTTACGCTTTTAAAAATTATAGTGAGAGAGTTCCAAACAATCATTTCATAATAAAAAAGAATGGCTTGTTTTTTTATTATATAAAATATGCTAGAGTATAAGTTAACGAAGATTACACTACCAAGGAAATCATTAAGTCATAATTACCAATATTAACGGTCAAATGATTCTATTGCATTAATGTCTAATTCAATTTTGGCCACAAACCTTGATATATATAGATTGCATGGCCATTTGTGAATAATTAAAGATTCCTTTAGAAATATCAAGGAGATAACTTATATTCCAAAATTTAAGGGACATTTACCATCATTTTTTCAACAAAGAATAGTCTAGTCTAGGGTAAAATTATTTTTGGAGTTAACTGTTAGTCTAGTCTATGAGAATAATAAATGTGATTGTCTCTAAGTATACCTTATATTATACCCAGAGACATTAACTAAACATAAACATTTTCTTCATTTTGGTTATGATTTTGAGAATCTGATGTAGACATGTTGAAAACTGAAATTAGCAGAAGAAAGGAGGGATTCACGGAGAGGATTGAAATTCAAAGATCAAAGAGAAGATTGCTTGGCAAGGCAGGAAATAGTTTGAATGAATAGCAAGAAGTAGATCGACTGAATATATTTATATAAAATCATAATTAATTAAACAATTATTACTTCTAACTAAGATCAAAGTAAAGTGTCGGAAATTGCAAGGCAAGATTGTAATAGCAAGTAAAAAAATGGTAACCAAGAAGAAAATAAAAGTATGAAAAAGGTTGAAATGGGAGAAGCCCCACACTTAAGCTTCTACTGAAAAGATGAATGATAAGTCTTAGCAGAATGATCGTCACAAGAAAACTTGATTTCTTGATAAGATCAAAATGGCTGGTCCAATCCAAAACCAAAAGGAGATTCCCAAATACACAAAGTGTGTTGTTTTTTCAACAAAAATCATCTACTTTTCATTACTTGGGCATGAATACATAGGAGGATGAGTCCTAGTTCCTTTTTTTTTTTTTACAAAGTATAAATATTTATTAAACTAGAATTATTTTTTCTAGAATGTTACTTTCTCCTCATAAAGTCTTGTCTCCTCTCTTGAATGCATTTGTCTCCTTTTAATTGATTGTTGGTTACAAAATATGAAATATTTCATTCAGCCTTCAAAGCATCCAAGCACAACAAGAAAACATGGATTTTGTGAGGGCCAAAAGCCGTCACAAAGGGGAAAAAAACAGCCACAAAATAAACATTTGTGGCGGTCTTATACAGCCACAAATAAAGTGGTCACAAACCTTTGTGGCGGCCAAAACGGTCACAAAGTGTGAAAATTTCGTTGTTCTTTGTGAGGGCAAAGGCCGTCACAAACACCTGCTTTTGTGAGGGCATAGGCCGCCACAAATGCCTCACTTTGTGAGGGTTTAGGTCGCCACAAAGGATAAGCTGATTTTAAAAAGTTAAGCTTTTGTGGGGCTCAGGCCGCCACAAAGGATGTTCCAGATTAAAAAAATAAATATTTTGTGAGGGCTTAGGCCGCCACAAAATATTAACTTTATTAAAAAATTGTTTTTTAAATTCAAAATTAATACTAAAAATAATATTATATATAATAAATTAATATGAATATAAATTTAAAATTTAAATTTAAATTACAATATTATAATAAAATTAAAATTAAAATTAAATTTAAAATATAATATTTAAATTTAAATTAAATTTAAATTTAACATGTTATATATAATAAACTAATATCAATATAAATTAAAAATATAATATTACAATTTAATTATTATTTAAATTAAATTTAAAATATAATATTTAAATTATAATTATAATTAAAGATTAATTTAAATAAAAATTAAAATTAAATTTAAATAAAAATTAAATTTAAAAATTAAAATAACTATTATATATAAAAATATAATATTAATAATAATTAAAGTAATTACTACAAAAACAGATAAAATATTCCAAAATTAATAAATAATATCTTACAAACCAATAATTAAACACACAATAATTAACTAGGACAAGTTAAATATGTGTTCATACAAACCAAAAATAAAATTATGAAATTATTCAAATACATCAATCCTCATAATAATTCATTTGATCAGCTCCACTCCAACCATCATTATTTCCTGCAATGTTACCCGACGACAGAAGTCCCTCAAAAGTATTATTAATTTGTGTTGGAGGAGACATCATGGTTTGAAAATAGATTTCATCTTCAATTACACCACCGCTAGTCGAAGGAGGAGCCATAGCTGGTTGAGGTTGATTTAAATCTGGTCTGATCAAGCCAGTTGTTGGCATAGTTGGTCGGTATGGAGTTTGATCTAGTTGAGGTTGAAGAAGTTGATGTGAATATAAAATTATTATCAAGAATATAATTATATAACCAAAATAAAATTTTAAAAAGCATTATATATAAATTTTGGCATACTTTATATGTCATTAGGGGAGCATTTGCAAACAATATAATAAATTATTATCAAGACTATAATTATATAAACCAAAATAAAATTTTAAATGATGTTTAATGAAATTTTTCATAAAATAACTCCTTATATATAAACATATGTAAGCAACATAATTTCTATAATTTTTATTTATCATATATTATGTAAACAACATAGTTTCTATAATAACATTTCGAATGACGAACTTTTTATATATTTTAAAAATAATATAAATATATTTATAATATCACATATTTTACTAATCTATATTTAAAATGTATAAAATACTAACTTGATGTCGGGTAGTGTCTGACTTGAAGCTTTCACATAGCTGAGAACTCTTCGAAGTAAACACTATATCACCACTGTCAAAATAAAAATTCAATAATATTCATTAAATAAATAACTTCAAATCAAAAATAAAATTAAAAAAACTAAATATATAATATAAACTTACCAAAATTCAAGATAGTAAAGAGAAACCTTGGAGAAATAATTTTTGTAGAGAGAAGGTGGAGAGAAAATTTAGAAAGAAAGTTTAGAGAGAAGGTAGAAGTGAAAAATGATAAGAGGATTGGAATGATATTTATAGAAAATTATTGATCTTTTGTGGCGGCTTTAACGGTCAGAAAATAAAGAATTTGTGGCGGCCTGGGCGGCCACAAATTGAAACGGATCAATGGGCCTTTGCCCTCACAAAGTGCAACGGACCAATGATTTTGTGGCGGCCTGGGCGGCCACAAATTGTTTGCCTTCGTGGCGGCCTTTACCCTCACAAATGGTTGATTTTGTGGCTGAAAAAGCCCTCACAAAGGATTCCAATTTCAGTTGAATTTTGTGGCGGCCTAAGCCCTCATAAAATGACAACGTTGTGATTTTGTGAGGGCTTAGGCAGCCACAAAATCCAGCTAAAATTGTAGTCTTTTGTGAGGGCTTTTTCAGCCACAAATGAAGACAAATTTAAATTTTTGTATTTGCGAGGGCTTTTTCGGCCACTAATTTGTGAGGGTTTTTTTCGACCACAAAATATTTGTAAAAATGGCCACAAAATGAGTGTATTCTTGTAGTGAAGGTTGAGGTCTCTTTAACACCACTTTATGATCCAACCCACTTTTATTTATTAAAAAAAGCACACCAAAGCAAGAGCTAGCACTCATGCTTAATTCACACTTAATCAAAACACTCACAAAAATAAATAACTTAAGTGTTGGACCTCATTAAAACAAAGTTCTGACCCACACTTTTTATTACACCTTAAAAAAATAAAACAAGCAAATAAGAGGCATCTCGTGCGGCCAAGTTCTCTCCCTGTGGACTTATGTAGTTGACCAATTTAGGTTCCATTTCTTGTAGTTTAGGCCTTGCTTCCATGATAGTAGTCCCCATTTGGTTTAAGGCTTACTTAGCTTTCTTGGTATGTGCCCTTGGTCCTCCTAGACTTTTAAGTGTTTTACAAGTATCCTTTTTTTTATTATGTCTTTATCATTCCCTCCCTTTTAACGTGAATTCGACCTCGAATTGAAATCTTCATTATCTACATTAAGAAAAGATAAATCAACCACATTAAAAGTAACACTAACACCATACTTATCTGAAAGTGTTATTTTATTAGCATTATCATTAATTTTATAAAGAAATTGGAAAGGTTCATCTCCTCTTTGATGAAGTTTGGACTTCCTTTGTAAAGGGAACCTTTCCTTCCTCATATGCACCCAAACCTAATCTTTGGGTTCAAAAATCAGCCTTTTTCTTCCCTTTGTTGCATATTTAGCACAACTCTCATTTTTCTATTCAATTTTCAATTTCAGTTGCTCATGCAATTTTATCATATATTTGGCCTTAGCCTTCCCATCCTTATGCTTCAAAAGAAAAGTGTTAGACAAATGTAGTAAATCAAGAGGATTTAAGGGATTAAAGGACTAACAAAGCTATACATAATTTCAAAAGGTGAATACTGAGTAGTACTATGTACAACTCTATTGTAGGTGCTCAGGACCATGTAGTAATGATTATTTTATCAAGTTCTAAATTGAGATTTGTTCACAATTAGTGATCTTACAACAGTCAAAGTACACCGACTTGTCATATCCATATAAGATCACTTTAGAGCCCTTGCTATATAAGCTTCATATTTTACAAAATTATTCTCAAATGAGATTTGTTCACAATTGGTGATCTTACAACAGTCAAACTACACTAATTTGTCATATCCATATAAGACCATTTTAGAGCCCTTGTTATATGAGCTTCATAATTTACAAAATTATTCTTCAAATACTTATTTTGTAATTATGATATTTCATCTCAAACTATTTCAAATGATATCATTTTCATATTCCTCATTTAGAAAATATTTGCACAAGAATATTACACAACTAGATTTCAACCCGAATGTTGCGTGGATGTTTTGAGATTTATTTTCAAAAATTAGTAACCATTAGAAATTATATGATATATATAATCTATAAGTCTCCTTTAGAATTAATCATTTATAAGTCTCATTTTTCATTTTGCTTCATGAACTAACACTCTTATTAATCAAACCTTATATCTTAGTAGCACAAATGCAATAACTTAGATATCAAATCAAACACAATAGTTGTATTTACAATTTTATTTTACACAGTTTTATCTATAATAAATGTATGAATTATAAGGAAGAAAATTGACAATAAAGTGCTAGTCACGTCACAAAAGAATAACTTGAAAAATATTAAAAAGTGACATTAGCATATATCAAATTCACAAGGCAACTAAAGAAATTAAAAAATGATTGAATGATTTGAATTGATAATAGTAATTATTTTTCTTTCTACGATAATAGACTATCTTAAAGGAAAAAATTTAAACTAAAACAAATGTATAACATAAGTGCAGCTTAAAAAAGACATTAATTAAATTTCATTATAAAAATATGTGCATTTAGAATAGAATAATTATGGAACTTCGTAGATACAATGTTTTTATTGTATTAGTGTGAAAAACAACATCACTCTTCAAGAGAAGTAGTTCCTCCATATCATTTTAAATATCTCATTTGAAATGTGTACAATTCTTTAGAAAATGATTAGTTGATTTAATTTTAATGTTAAAATATTTCATTTACTCAATTGCAATTAGCGAAAAAATTTGATGAGTTGAAATATAATAAATAAGAGTAGAAAAAGGTAAATAATGTTGTATTGGTATTGTAAAATGACAAATAATTTGAGACAAAAAATAACAAATGAAGTATTTAAAATGAGATTGGGGAAATAATTATTTCCTCATAAACTTGAATTGTTAGAATGGAAAAACAATTTATAAGTTTGTGACAAATCTAAAATATTTGGTTAAAACCTAATTTGTAGCCTCCATTTGTTCATTGCCAGCTCACATGTCTCTTGTTTCGGGTCTTTTTTGTTGAGTTATATGAGCCAAAAGCAACAAATATAATGTCACTCATGATTCAATTATAATGCAAAACATAATATTGAAATTTGATTTAGAGAACGTAAAGTTAAAAACATGGATTAAAGATTTCAAATTATCCTGTAGACAAATGTGTTGTTATTATTGTTACTTAATTATTATGGAAATTTTAATTTTCCAAGAATTGTGTTAATTTCAACCATTGTCCAGTTGATTTATTGTGCCAAAAAAAGACATTGTAACAATAGATCTACTTCGATTGATGGAAATTAGGAACTATCAAGATCTTTTGGTTTAAAAACAATAAGAGGAAATGGCCTAATAAGAAGTGACTGAAAGGAGGCAAAATGTACAGTTTGTTAAATGTAACATCAATAATTGGCATCGACATAAATTAAATAAATTAGATTTTTTATTATTGATATTGTAAATGAAAGATAACATAAAAATTATGTAACCAAATATTAGGCATAAAATGGAACACGCATTTCTAGTGGCTAGCAATCCCTTGTGGAAGAAGAAAATGAACATGAAGGAGAAAAATATATCAAAGTCAGTTACTCAAATAAATATAAACATCAGTTGTATTTCATCAAACACCACAAAAGTAAGTTTGTTATACTCAAATTGGAGAGGAAGTTAGCTTGAATAGTGGTTCATGTCTCGAGGTTGTGGTATCGTGTATTCTTGAATCTTGTATAAGCTAAAAACAAAATAAAAGATATTTGTACTTGCATTGGAAATGGTTATGGAGTAAATTCATATTTAATAAATGATAAATAAATAATAGATAAACATTTATTGTATTATGAGCTATTATTTTTTTTTATTGTTGAATTTTTGTTTTGTTGATAAAATGAAATTGTGTAGTATATGAAGAATAGAAAGAGAAGAGATTCTAGTTATGACAATTAAACAAATAAGTGAGGTGGCACAAATAGATTTATTGGCAAAAAAATGTGATTAGGTGTCAAATAAATGGTTTGAGAGTTTATTTTGATATATTATAATAAATATTTTGAATTATGAAAATTAGGAACTATCAAGACCTTATGGTTTAAAAAAAGAAGAACAAATGGTCTAATAAGAAGTGACTTAAATGAGGCAAAACGTATTGTTTGTTGAATGGAACATCAATAATTGGTATCAACATAAATTAAATAAATTAGTTTTTTTTTATTGACATTGTAAATGAAAGATAACATAAAACTTATGTAACTAAATATTAGGCATAAAATAGAACACGCTCCGGTGGCTAGCAATCCCATGTGGAAGAAGAAAATGGTCATGAAGGAGAAAAATATACCAAAGTCAATTACTCAAATGAATATAAACATCAGTTGCAGTTCATCAAACACTACAAAAGCAATTTTATTATACTCAAATTGGACATGAAGTTAGCGTAAACAATTGGTTCATGTCTCGAGGTTGTGGTATTGTCTCTTCTTAAATCTTGGTTTAGCAAAAAAAAAAATTATTTGGACTTACATTGGAAATGGTTACGAAATAAATTCATATTTAATAAATGATAAATAAATAATAAAAAAACATTTATTGCATTATGAGTTATTATTAATTATTTTTTTATTGGTTTTTTTGTTTGTTTATGAAATGAAATTGTGTAGTATATTAAGAATAGAAAGAGAAAAGATTTAGCTATGACAACTAAGCAAATAAGTGAGGTGACATAAATAGAGTTATGTGGAATAAAATATGATACTTTATAATAGGAACCCAAATTAAAAAAGAAAAGAAAAAGAAGTATTATTGATTGAAAATGAAATTATTATATAAGATTAACCACTTTAATCCAAGGCTTCCTCGTAAAAGAGATGATTATATGTATGGCCAACCTTAAAAGTTATAATAAAAAAATATGTAGAGTGATAACTTCTCTCTCTCAATACTAACCTTTATAACTAATTCCCCATTTCTTTAACTTGCCTTTTGGATAACTTTAATTGGGCCTAAGACAATTGATCCTACAACTACAAGTACATATAAAATATCTATCACTTTAATTTTAATTTTTTAGTTCTTCGAGGATTATATCTTAAATTATCTTCATAAATAATTTTCAAAAGAATCGTTATTTGTACAATCTTTTAAAGATATTTTTAATATTAAATTCTTCAAAATTTAATAAGAATAAATAAATAAAAATGATTATTGTACAAAGCAAAATAAATTTCTTAATAAAATAGATAAAAATAAAATAATTAAAATGAAAAAAAAATATGAAAACAAATATAATAACAAGATTATAATTAGAATAGTAAAAAGATATGGGAACAAATAAAAAACACTGGCTGTCACCCAATAATCTAAGCCCCATGTACAATCATTAATAAACAAAATCAACCCATTGACCCTGGCACGCAAACAAATGAAATTATTCTAAGAAAGAAGAATTACACAAAATCAAGTGGACAACTAACTACTCAAGTTGTCCATGTGTTTTCTCATTTTATTTGGGCCTCTTTAACAAAAGAAACATCCTCTGCGGTAGCAAGAGGTGACAGAAGGCGTTTTGCTGATTCATCATCTAATTCCATTGATTCACAAGGCGTGGCAGTTGAAAGAGAATCAGTAACTTCATCTTCTGCAAACATTCACAACAAGTTAAGATATCTAGGAAGCAAATAAAGTTTACATATTTTCTGAGTTTGATAAACATTAGGCATATAAAGTAATAATTAATTAGGACAGAACGTACATAATACATACCTGAATGATATTCCGGTAGCTGTTTAACAGTTGTTACTTGAATGCTATCAGGTAGTAAACAACTGCATAAGGAACCTGAGATTTTGACCAAAAGTCTTTACTTGTAATGAATATTTGGGAATATTGAAGACATCGACACGACACTAACACATGTAGTTAATTATATTCAATCATTATTATTTTCTTAAATCATTACCGCTTTCTAGGTGTCAGAGTCAATATTGTGTTAGTGAGAATGCTGCTTCACGTGTAACAACTATAAAGGGGAATTTTAAGAGAAGATAACGTTCTAACAGAATTTAACTTGAATAGATGGATAGAATGAAATGCAGACATCTAACAATAATGAACATACCTATCCTTGCAAGTCGATTGACCCAACCTGGGACGTGTTTTCCGGTCAATCTAAAGGAGACATCATCGGTGAAATGATTGCAGTTCTTAGATATAAGGTGATAGGTATCTCCATGATACTCACTAGCCATGTTCTCAATAAAACTCCTAAACTCATAAGGATGCATGTTTATTTGTCCCAAATTAACAGAACATCTGTATATAAATCCAGGGCACTTCCTTGGCTCCACTTCAAATACTCCACTTGATGGGAAGTCGTGTGCTCCAAATCCATATTCCTTACCATGTACTATTCAAAACTTCCCAAGATTAATTAATATTCCACTAAAAGAATTAAAACAACATAACCAAATAAGAATACAAAAAAACATTAAAGGACAAAGTTATTTTGGTGCTAGGGATATATCTAATAACTTGATCTTCTAAAGAGTTCCTATTTTATGTTTGTAAAAGACAAGCATACATAAAACATTATATTTTATTGGTAAGAAATTGTACTAAAATTAAATAGGATCTGATGTCAGATTTCCCCCTATTCGTTTAAACAATATATCAGAATCAGAAAATATATGTGATGACGATTAGATTCTAACAGAAAATTTGTATTAAAGCCAATATGAAGATGCAACGATTGCAATAAAAAGATAAATAATTAAAATTATTGAATGATAGATGGAGAATATAAAGGAGGAACAAAAAGAAAGGGATATGGTAATTGGAAACGAACCTTGAATGCCGGAGTGAAAGATTCCAAATCCAAACCAATAAAAGTAATTATTGAGAGGGGTGAGATCGTACACATTCAACACCACATTGGTGTTGTAGTTGTTTTTATTATTTGCATTGTTTTTCTCAGATTGGGTGGTTGAATTGGAGTTGCTCTTCGTCGTCCCCATATTTTTTCACAGAGATGAATGTACCAAAACAACACTACCTCTATGAAATTCCTGGGGAAAGGAAAGGCAACCTTGCAAATCTCCCCAAAACTATTTGAATTAATCAATTAAAATTTATCAATTCTTATATGTTATATTTTATTATGTAAGATATAATATAACACACCTGAAAACATAAACATAAAACGAGAAACCCGGATTATGCTCTGCAATTCATTCTTTTACAAAATTCCAAGTTACCCCCGCGCGTGTACTGCTACTTGCCACAATACGATGTTTGTTAACTTTCGTACGATGTTCTGTCGTTTCGTGATGAGTAACTCAATTCCTTGCCTTTCTTTGATACCGTCCTTTCCTAAACAATTTTGTTTTCAAACACTTTAAATGTAATAACTTTTTAACTTATTCAAAGGCACCTCTATGGTGCATATTTTTTTTGAAGTTAATTGCTTCATCCAATAATAAGAGAGACAATATCATGTTTAAATGCTAACGGTCTATAAAAACATTTATGTAGATGAACTTTTTTAGTTATTGCATTTAAGTTCTATATTTTAATTTATTAACAGTTTTTTTTTTATATTATTTGCATATCTATTGTTTAATTTATTAACAATTTCTTTTTAAATTATTTTTATTTATTTCAATTAATTATTTTGTATTAAATTTGTATTTCCAATTCTTTGCCAGCAGGCTACAATATTTGTTATAAAATATTTGAGCACAATTATATATATTAATTTAATTTAGTTTCCTTTAATATTTCGATTTGTTTTAACCATTATATATTTCACGGTTTTTAAATAATTTTCTTGTTGTTATTTAATTAATATTTTTCAAAAAGAGAAGTTTAAATTCCAAAAAATGCTTTGGCAGAGATAGAACTTTGACCAACAATAAAAATATTAACTTCTGCCACCAAACTAAAATTAATCTTCATATAAATGTGGGAAAATCTAATATATATTATATTAGTTGAATTTTCTTAAGGCTATAGATAAATAAATAATAGTGTGGGTATGTATATAAACATTTATATATACTACATTGAATGTTTATTAATGGAAGTAAAAAACTGCACCGTTTTATTATTAAAAAGTAAGTTTTTTAAGGCATAATTTGTCTCATTAGTTAATATTTAAATATTGGGTCACTGAAGTTTGAATTTGTAAATCATATTTAATGTAATTAAGTTAGATTGAGACGTTGAATTATAAAAATTATAATTTTTAAGTTTTGTTTGATCTAAATAGTTAGGATATAATTGTTGGATCATCGAAATATAAATATATAAGTCATAGTCAGTCTAATAATTTAAAATTAAATTTTTGAATTATCAAAATTTAAATTTGTAAGTCATAATTGATCTAATTTGTTAGGATTGAACCGTCGGATCTTCAAAATTTAAACATCTAATACATAGTCAATCTAATTTGTTAAGATTAAATATTTGAAAATGCAAAATGAGACTACACACGATTTAGATATTTTAATTTCGTTGATCCGATAATTCGTTCTCAACTAGTTAGACTGACTAGAACTTAGAAATTGTAATTTGGATGATCCAACCGTTCATTAGTGACCAATTAGACTAGATATGACTTAGACATTCTAATTTCGATAATGATATTATATAATCTTAACTAATTATATTGACTATAACTTATAGATTTTAATTTCAATGATCCAACAGTTCAATCTTAATTAGTTAGACTAACTAAGACTTAAAAATTATAATTTCCATTAATTAGACTAAATATCACTTATAAATTTAAATTTTGCGATGCAACGGTTCCATCTTAACTAATTAGATTAAATATCACTTAAAAATTTAAATTTCGACAATCTAACGGATCAATTTTAACTAATTAGACTAAATATGACTTGCAAAATAAAATTCCAATGATCTAGTTGTTCAATTAACCTAATTAAACAACTAAGAATTTCTAATTTTAATGAACAAATTGTTCATGAATCTATCATAATTAAACTAAGTATTACTAAGAAATTCTAATATTGATGATCTAACGATTTAGACTTAATTAATTAGATTGAATATAACTTATAAATTTAACTTTCAACGATCCAACGGTTCAATTTTAACTAATTAGATTAAAAATCACTTAGAAATTATAATTGCAGTGATCAAACGGTTCAATCAAACATAATTAGACTAAATATGGCTAAGAAATTTTAATTTCAATGATCCAATTGTTCAATCTAACATAATTAAACTAAATATGACTAAAACAATTATAATTTCGATGATTCGATGGATCAATCGTAACTAATTAAATTGACTACGAGCTAGAAATTTTAACTTTGAAGTTCCAACAATTCAATCTCAACTAAATGGATTAAATGTAACTTAGAATTTCTAATTTCAATAGTCCAATGGTTCATTATAAATTAATTAGATTAATTGTAATTGAGAAATTATAATTTTCGTGATGTTCAATCTTGTATAATTAGTGACTATGACTTACAAATCTAAATTTTGACGATCTAACTGTACAATCTTAATTCATTAGAATGAATTTGACTTTAAAATTTATATTTTGAAGATCAATTTTAACAAACTAAATTAAAAATGGCTTATATATTAGGCTTAATTGTAATTTTAGTACCTCTATTTTTACTTACGAAATTGGTTCTCCTATTTTAAAAGTCGACAGTTTTGGTCTCTCCCTCTAATTGTTTAACTAAAAATTAATTACGTGAGATGTTTTAAATAAGTGACATATGATAGGATGATATGTACAACGATTAATATATAAACAATGAGCATTACCTAGCAATGCATCACTTCCACCAGATAATGATAATGTCTTATGATTTGAAATAACTTTTTCATGTTAATGGTATCGTGTACAATATTATACTCGAGGCATAAAACTCAATATCTCATGTTGACTTTGTAACACCCCAATATTTTCATATATATTATATATGTTTCTTTTAGTAATTTTTGTAATTTATTATTTAATTAATATTTTATTCTATATGTAAAGAAATTAAATTAGAATTTACCACTCTCTATTTTACTTGATTAATTATAACCTTTATTTTTATTTAATTATTTTGGTGTGACAATTACATTAGAACGGTTTATGGCATAATTATTTCCTACGTGGACAACTGTATATTTGTTTATTTGATTAGTTTTGATAATCATGAAATTGATGTGTTAGATATGTTGACTTTATTTTGTCATGCGTGACCTGTAGTGATATTTTTGTCTTACTTGATTTATTTTAGTTGATGAAAATATTAGTTGAATTATTTAATTAAATTATAATTTATAGAAGTTATATCGTTTATTAGTTTTATTTTAGACCAAATAAGTATTCGACCTAGGAGATAGTAGAGTTAGTGAAAATCCTGAGTTTTATTTATATATTCTATTTAATTAATTTAGTGTGACAATATTAAAATAATTTTTCCTTTAGTGTTTATTTTTTTGATGAAGTATATTTATATAAATTAATTAATTAATTAATTATTGGGGTTTTGTTAGTAATTAATTAAAACTTGTAGGAGAATTTTTTTTAGAACAATGACCAAGTCAATTTTGGTCAAAATTTAATCGGTCACACTACTAGTCTTGATAACTATATTTTATTTTTAATAGCATTTAGTTATAGAACCGTGTGTTTTCTACTTTACATTCATTCAAATGTGTAACAAACAATAATAAGTACATGAAAGCCAATTAATTTATAACGGTTGGTCATTGAATGATATTATTCCAATTGAATACCTTATTGATGTGTGCAATTAACCTCAATGAGAAGAATCATTCTCTTCCTCCAATTAGCTTCACGTCTCCATATTAGTCTCATACACCTCTTACCCATAGAATACGATAAAACTTGCAACTAAATACCATACCTCACACAACATTCTCAACATTATATTTTGTTTATCTCAAATATTTTTTAAGTCACTCAAACAATCACCCACACATTCCCTCTCTTTCTTGTGGAAGTTCTAAGCTTTCGTTCCTTCATCTTTATGAGATTTTTCGAGGGCTACATAGTGTTACGTGGAAGGAAAGCGTTCAAGGTAAGTGATTTTCCCCATGCAGAGTTAGGCTAGATATTAAATTAGCAGTTCTTAGGATATTGATATGATGTCTGGATGTCTTAAAAGAAAAAAGTTGATTTTATTTTTGTCGTAAAGAAGTTAACTATAATGTTTTGATTGTTTCTTTTGAGTAATACATCTATCTTGATGAACTTAATTATAGGTTTCTATTTTATTATTATTCCTTGATAAATATGTTTGTAGTGAAAATGTTTAACACCTTACTTGTTTTAAAGTACTTAATTATAAAGTTATAATTTTTATGATGATATCATTAGTAATATGTGTGTTATGATGTATTTGATATTAAGACTTCACTGTATTTGATATTAAGTTATAATCTTTATGAACAATATATGTGTTAGGAGAAAATTCATGAGAATTTTATATTTTTAATTTTGACAATATGAGAAAATTGATTTATTGAAATGTATTAACATAAAATTCATTTTTATAATGCAAAAGACTTTATAGTGAAAGGAATAAAATTTCTATTGTTACTGTATTCTTGGTAATATGAGTTTTAATTTTTATCAATAACAAGTAGCCAAATCGAATCTTATGGATTATTAAAATGAAAGTGGTGATTTTGAGATATTTGTTGACGTGCATATTTGATGTTGTTAAGTTATTGAGCTCTAACTATGAACATCCATGAAAATATAAATTTGATGTCTTACATGATTAAAAAATTTAATCTGAAATATTATGTCCTTGTGATTGCCTAAGTGGATGGTGATTTGTTTTTTAAATATTGTAATATTTGTGGTTGCCTAAGTGTCTTGTGATTTGTGTGATTTTTTAAGTGGATGGTGACATGTATCTTTTGAGCATCATTATCATTTCATGACATATCATATGCATCTTTGTGGACGTCTGTGTGGCTAGTTATATCTGGATCATATATGTTTAGGAGCACGCATAACTTTCATACATTTTGTTATTATTTTTATTTTGATTTAATCATTTGCTCTATGGTGAGTTGCTATTTGATTTATTTAGATACATTTTATGACTTTTGATACATCTTTGAGAACTATTAAAGAAACAATTTCTTTAAATCTTTTATTACGAAAAGATTTTATATTTATATTTTATGGTTGTTAAGTTATTATTTGGTTTTGATTTTTGCCATGGGATGAACTGATCTTTTACACCAACATTTAGGTACTAATGATGTCAAAGAGTTGCATGATTGATGTTTGATTGGTGCCCGCACGTGGGAAAATGAGACTTTTACTTAAAAATAATATTTTGTATTACTAAAATTTTTGTGGTACATTGTAAAGTTATTTACTCTTCATCATCAACTTTTAATAGAAATGCAGAAGTGAGATTTCATTTGTTAGTAAATAGTTGAATGTCATTAATTTTAGTCAACATTGCTTAATTTGAATTTCACTGAAAGAGAATTTTTTATTTATTTTGGAGCATAAATGAATATCGATCTACCAACTGAAACATTAATTTTGCAAATAAATGAATAAATAATATTTTAGTAAATTGCATTACGTTCTTTTACAAAAGAAGAATATATCAAGTCATTTTCTAACGCATCTTCAAATTATTACATGATGAACTACTCATAAGAAGAAAAAAAAATTATAGATGTTTCTAAAAGAAAATAAATATTTTTAAGTAATCTTTGGATAAAAAATTCGGGGCGTTACAGACTTATCTCAATATCCCATATTGTATTCCTTTATACCCGAGAATACTCTACAACACTCAATATCCCATATTGACTTATCTCAGAATAACCATGCATTTAACAATCATACTCTATCCAGGGGCGCACAAATATTACTCTTGTTGTGTGGGAGGGGCATATCTAATCTAAGTCACTCATGTTAATTCCCACGACTCTTTGAATGTCAAGTTAATCGACTTTATAATTGTCCTGTTACAAACAATCAACTCTTCATATAGGGTTCATAGTGATTTTAGGTTAAAGGGTGGCATACACCATTATTTATCACTATGGGAATAACAAATGATACTTACACTACACTATGAAATATTCTCATGGAGGGTCAATCCAATATACATTTATCATAACGTATCTATGTTGTGACTTGATATCTGTAACACCCCGATTTTCACAGCGAGGGTGTATTTTTTTTTAAAAGAAATTAAAATAAAACAGAGAAATAAATAAGGAAATATCTTTGGATAAATAATTGAGTCATTATAATTTACAAGTAGCGGAAAAGTTTCTCCAAATATGAATCCAAAGTATTTAGACAACAACAAATGATACATGGAACCCATTCAAATAAGATGTCATACTAACAATATTAGTAAAGGTACAGTTTTCCAGTTCAAAATAACGTAATCCAAAAAACATATGTTCCCTCTATGTCATTCTAATATGATCATTCTTCAAAAAAAACTATAGCTATACACCCTAAGTGATCTCCACGCGCCCCGTGAGATCCTCCTAACATAGCTCCAGTCAAGCATTCCCATCTACATTCCCATCCGTAGGGTACGAACCGGTAGGATCGTCCTGGCTCTCATCTGAGGGCAAAGCCCAGATTTCCACAATAGTTGAAAAGGGTCACCAACCGAAATTAACAGTTAACACATAACATTGAAGTTTTTAAATGCACAAAATAACCTTTCAACTAAGCATGCACCTTAAAAGGATTTTCCATATGCTAAAAGTTCATATAATGCTTGCCAATTAAAATGAAATCAAAATAAAGTTCTCAAACCATCAAGTAACACATAACTGCCCAAGACATTGATAAATCAATTGAGCAATCTGTTGTCTAACTCAAAATAAGAATTTCTACTAATCCAATCGATTTCCAAATCGATTTCCTGAAGGTTTTTAGTGAAATCTGCACTATGGGCTTAAATCAATCGATTGGACAATCGATTGACAGAATAGCTGAGCCCCTGACTTAATGCCAATCGATTTCCAAATCGATTTGTCAGTTTTGCTGAATTCCTGTATGGCCAAATCGATTTCCAAATCGATTTCTTAAATGGTTTTGAAAAACATATTATAAAATCGATTGGCAAATCGATTGGCAAATCGATTATGTCAAATTAGGGAAGTCCCTGTAACTCATCCAATCGATTGGGAAATCGATTTCCCTGCATATTCTTCCAAAAATACATAAACTAACTCAAAATCATTCATACACAATTTCACATCTTAACACTTAGCAATTCCTACGCGATCACCACGACAAATTGGGTTTCGAATTAGTTTTGCAATCCATCACACTTACACACAATAATCAATACATAACACTTAGCAATTTCAACACAATCACTACAACATCATGAGCTTCGAAATAGTTTTGCAATCAAACATGCTATCACACAATTCCAAACAAAACCCTTAGCGAGAGGCGTAAATCCTAAACGTACAGTTTCTCACGAACAAACACGAGTGCAGTCTCTCATGGACAAACACCTGTGCAGTCTCTCACGGACAAACACAATTTACCAGGGTGTAGTCTCTCACGGACAAACACCTGTGCAGTCTCTCACGGACAAACACAATTTACCAGGGTGTAGTCTCTCACGGACAAACACCTGTGCAGTCTCTCACGGACAAACACAATTTACCAGGGTGTAGTCTCTCACGGACAAACACCTGTGCAGTCTCTCACGGAAAAACACAGTTTACCAGGGTAACTCAAATTCAAAACACTCAATCATAAACTTGAATCAAACACGACTCGCGTGCCAAGCACCCTAATGCAATGTATATATGCCAAAATGCATGGACTCGAAATTCCAAACCAAAACCCTCCTCGAAGGGCCGTAAATCATAATTGTACCGCCTATCGCAGGCCGAAGTACCAATTACCGAGGTGCCACCTATCACGGGTCAGCACGATTTACTAAAATGCTTTCCAAAACGAACATTAAGTAAACAAGACATTAAGAGATTCCCCATTCTTAATACTCGTTTAACTTAAACGATTTTCAAAACAAACATTAAGTAAACAAGACATTAAGAGATTCCCCATTCTTAATACTCGTTTAACCCTAGTGGTTTTCAAATTCCACATAAAACAAACTCAAACATATTATCGAATTAAATCCACGATCCACACCAAAACACATCAATTCATTCCTCCACAGAATTCAACCATACACACATCAAATTTCATCAGTGTTAATTAAGAACACGTCTAATACGACGAACACAAATCAACACAATCCACCACTCAAACACAACAAGTTTCATTTACTCAAAATCATACATAAATGGGTTTAAATTCATTTTCCCACGAAACATTCATCAATATAACAAAACCTAACTCTAAGATTTTACCCATAAAGCCTTAGATTCATTTTCCCCCAAATCAACACTTCAACCCTAACAAATTCCTTTTCACACAACCACATATAAGTCCCTAAATTCAAACTAGAAGTTTGGAAGGAGCCATTACCTTCACGTTAGTTTTCACGTTCGATAACGGTACCGCGAGTAAATCCGGTAAAAATCTCCGCTCGCAACGTCGCCTCCAAGTTGGTTCCCTAGCACCGTAGCGTGGTAGTGAGCAACTTTCCCTTCTATCTCTTCGCGAAACGAAGCTTAGATCTAGATGAAACGGAGAGGTTTGTGTTTGACGGTTTTGAAATCCCTAACTCCATTTTCGAATCCGAAGAGGAGGAAGGAGTTGGGAACTTGATCTTTCTCACCCACTAGCCTTGGGTTTCAATTCTCGAACTTAAAGGAAGCAAAGAAAACGAAAAATGGAGGAAGGAGGGAGATGAGCGCGCGAGACAGGGAGAGAGGAAAATGCTTTTCAGTTTTCTTTTGGTTTTCCTTTCTTCCTTTTTCTTTTCTTTTCTAATTCCTTTCCTTTTCCCTCCACAGAAACATACACACACACATATATATATATATATATATATATATATTAATTACTTTTAACAAATATATCAAAATATCTAGATATTT
>NC_021160.2:32350138-32351651 GCF_000331145.2 Cicer arietinum | reverse complement strand
CCAAAATATTATTAACTTTGGCTAAAAAGCTTCCGAGCCAAAATCCAAATACACCAAAAGTACATAAAGTATACTTTAAAATTATGGGTCTTACATTACTACCCCCCTAAAATTAGTTTCGTCCTCGAAACTATGCGTCGATAAATAACTATGGGTGTTGTTCTCTCATCTTGCTCTCCAGTTCCCAAGTCGCATCTCCAGTAATTGGGTTCCAAACTACTTTGACCATTGAAACATCCTTGGTCCTCAGTCGCTTAATCTTCTTGTCATCAATTCTCACAGGTGGTACTTCGAATGACAAGTTATCCTCCAGTTGGATTGTGTCTGGTTCGATCACATGAGATGGATCTGCAAGATATTTTCTCAACTGTGACACATGAAACACGTCATGAATATTGGACAGTATCGGAGGCAATGCAATCCGTTAAGCAACATGCCCAATTCGTGCAGAAACCTGATATGGTCCAATGAATTTCGGAGTCAACTTCTTCGATTTCAAGGCTCTACCTGCTCCAGTAGTAGGTGTGACTCTCAGAAATACATGGTCACCCTGTTCGAATTCTAAAAGTCTGCGACGCTTGTCCGCGTAACTCTTCTGACGATCCTGTGAAGTCTTCATTTTCTCCTTGATCTTCCTTACCTTAGCTATAGTCTGTTTCACCATCTTCGGTCCGACAATCATACTTTCCCCGTCCTTATACCAACACAAGGGCGTTTGACACTTGCGCCTATATAAAGCCTCATATGGTACCATTCCAATACTTGCGTGGAAACTATTGTTGTAGGTGAACTCAATCAACGGAAGTACATCATCCCAACTTCCCCTATCATCTAATACACATGCTCTCAACAAATCTTCCAGGGACTGATTAGTCCTTTCAGTATGTCCGTCCGTTTGTGGATGGTAAGCTTAACTCAATCGTGGTTTCGTTCCCAATGCTTCGTGCAATGCTCCCCAAAAATGTGATGTGAACTTCGGATCACGGTCTGATACAATACTCGATGGTACCCCGTGTAACCTCACAATTTCAGCAATGTAGATCTCTGTTAGCTGATCTACCTTATAGGTGGTCTTTACCGGCAAAAAGTGAGCAGATTTAGTCAGTCGATCCACTATCACCCATATAGAATCATTCTTTCTCCTTGTTTTTGGCAATCCAGTTATAAAATCCATGGAAATGCTGTCCCACTTCCATTCTGGTATATCTAAAGGTTGCAACATCCCAGCAGGTCGTTGATGTTCCACATTCTCTTTCTGACAAGTTAGACAAGTTGATACATACTCCGCTACATGTTTCTTCATTCCTGGCCACCAATAATGCTGTCTCAAATCCTGATACATCTTTGTTGCTCCAGGATGAATACTCAACTTGCTCTTATGAGCCTCTTCTAAGATTGTTTTCCTCATATCTGTAATGCCTGGTACACAAATCCTACCATTACATCGCAAAATATTATCTAATCCAATCTTGAACTCAGTCGTCTTCCCTTGTACTATTAGATTCCTCTTCTC
>NC_021160.2:32347377-32349931 GCF_000331145.2 Cicer arietinum | reverse complement strand
ATCTTAATCATTCTGAATTTCAAAATTCCCGGTGCAAACTCTACGTTCAAGTGTAGGTCTCTAAAATCTTCCCACAACTCTTGTTGTCTAGCCATAATTGTTGAAGACACCGATACACTTCTTCTGCTCAACGCATCCGGCACTACATTGGCCTTCCCAGGGTGGTACTGCAGTGTGAAATCAAAATCCTTGAGAGTCTCCATCCATCGTCTCTAGCGCATGTTCAACTCCTTCTGATCAAACAAATATTTCAAACTTTTATGGTCACTGAACACAGTGAACATGCACCCATATAAATAGTGCCTCCAGATCTTCAATGCAAAAACAACCGCAGCAAGCTCCAAATCAGGAGTAGGATAGTTTCTTTCATGAATCTTCAATTGCCTTGAGGCATAAGCTACAGCTTTCTTGTGTTGCATCAGAACACATCCCAAACCTTGGTGAGACGCATCACAATAAACTTCATAGGGTTCATCTGATTGCGGTAATACCAACACTGGTGAGGTCGTCAATTTTCTCTTTAGCAACTGAAAATTTTCCTCACACTTCTCCGTCCATGCGAACGGTTGATCTTTTCTGGTAAGTTGTGTCAGTGGAGCCACAATCTTAGCAAACCCTTCAATAAACCTCCTGTAGTACCCTGCCAATCCCACGAAGCTTCGTATGTCAGTGACTTTTCAAGCAAGAACCGCCTCAATCTTAGCCGGATCTACAACGATTCCTTCCTTGGTTATCACGTGTCCTAAGAAATTCACTTTTTCTAGCCAGAATTCACACTTTGACAGATTGGCATACAATTGCTTCTCGCGTAAAATCTCAAGAACTTGACGTAAATGTTCTCCATGCTCTTCTTTAGTTCTCGAATAAATTAATATATCATCAATGAACACCACCACAAATTTATCAAGGAATGGATTAAAGATTATGTTCTTGTAGTCCATGAAAATTGCTGGTGCATTGGTAACTCCAAACGGCATGACAAGATATTCATAATGTCCGTAACTGGTTCTGAAAGCAGTTTTCTGAATATCTCCTTCCCTTACTCGAATCTGATGGTAACCCGACTTCAAGTCAATCTTCGAAAATATCGCGGCCCCTCTCAATTGATCCATTAAATCATCGATGCGTGGCAAAGGATAACGATTCTTAATAGTTGCCTTATTAAGCTGTCTATAATCCACACATAAGCGCGAGCTTCCGTCCTTCTTCTTAACTAACAAAACTGGAGCTCCCCATGGTGATACACTTGGTCTAATAAATTTCTTCTCCAACAAGTCTTCAATTTGGCCTTTGAGCTCATTTAATTCCAATGGCGACATTCAATACGGTGCCATTGAAATAGGTCCGATTCCTGGGTGCAAATCAATGAAAAATTCCACTTCTCTTACCGGTGGCAATCCTGGAATTTCCGTTGGAAATACGTCCCGGTACTCATTGATAAGCATCACATTTTCTATGTTCACATTTATCTTTGCCTCCACATTAGCCAGGGACAAAAACTCATGAGTCCCTTCTCTTAGCGACACTCGGAGTTTGTTAGCGGCTAGATACTTAACAATTCCTGGTTCGGGGAAAATAACCAATTTACGAGCACAATCCAAGATTACGTAATGATAGGACATCCAATCCATACCGAGAATGACCTCGAGTGATTGTAGACGTAAACAAATTAAATTAATCAAGAAATCTCTATTTTTTATAGTTACTTGACAATGTAAACATGTAGAATTTACTGTCAAAGTCTTAGCAGGTGTAGAAACAACCAAATCGAAAGGTAGAGGCAACACAGATAACTTCAAACGATTCACACAATCCATAACAATGAAGGAATGGGTTGCCCCCGAATCAAAAAGCGCAGTTAGAGTGTTACTTGCAATCTCGCAGTCACGTTGAATCAGATTGCCAGATGGATTTCCAGCTTCAGCACTCACACAATAAATGCGTCCTCTAGCGATAGGACGAGTAGCTCTAGTTACATTCACAACTGGTTCCACCTTCGGGGCCGTGCAATTCCTTGCCATGTGCCCTGGCTTCTGACAATTGTAGCAGGTGAGAATATTAGAGGTACAAGCACTAGCATAATGTCCCTCTTCCCCACACCGGAAACATCGAAGCACTTGTCCCAATTGTCTTCCGAAATTCTGGTTCCCTGGGCGATTCTGCCCACCGTTGTTATTTTGTGGTCGATTATAGGGTTTAGCAACTTGTTTTCCCTTGTTCTGATAATTCACCCGACTAGGGCCTCCTGAATTAAAATTCTCTCCTCGACTAGGCTAAAAGTTCAATTAACACTTGCCAAGTACAAATGAAATCAAAATAAAGTTCTCAATCCATCAAGTTACACATAGCTGACCAAGACATTGATAAATCAATTGAGCAATCTGTTATCAAACTCAAAATAAGAATTTCTACTGAGCCAATCGATTTCCAAATCGATTTCCTGAAGGTTTTTAGTGAAATCTGCACTCTAGGCTTAAATCAATCGATTGGGCAATCGATTGAATGAATAGTTGAGCCCCTGACTTAATGCCAATCGATTTCCAAATCGATTTTG
>NC_021160.2:32342963-32347020 GCF_000331145.2 Cicer arietinum | reverse complement strand
CCAAAACTAGCTTCCGACCACGTTAACACGTAATAATTATAGCGGACCTGACAACTCAACCCCCTAAACCGACGCATGATCAGATAATAACTCCCAACTTATAGGTTGACCTACAATCTATAACTAAGGCTCCACAACCCCCAAAGAAAACCAAACCAAAGCTCTGATACCACAATGTAACACCCCGATTTTCACAGCGAGGGTGTATTTTTTTTTTAAAGAAATTAAAATAAAACAATGAAATAAATAAGGAAATACCTTTGGATAAATAATGGAGTCATTATAATTTACAAGCAGCGGAAAAGTTTATCCAAATATGAATCCAAAGTATTTATAGAACAACAAATGATACATGGAACCCATTCAAATAAGATGTCATACTGACAATATTAGTAAAGGTACAGTTTTCCAGTTCAAAATAGCGTAATCCAAAAAACATATGTTCCCTCTATGTCATTCTAATCTGATCATTCTTCAAAAAAAACTATAGCTATACACCCTGACTGATCTCCACGCGCCCCGTGAGATCCTCCTAACATAGCTCCAGTCAAGCATTCCCATCTACATTCCCATCCGTAGGATACGAACCGGTAGGATCGTCCTGGCTCTCATCTGAGGGCAAAGCCCAGATTTCCACAATAGTTGAAAAGGGTCACCAACCGAAATTAACAGTTAACACATAACATTTAAGTTTTTAAATGCACAAAATAACCTTTCAACTAAGCATGCACGTTAAAAGGATTTTCCATATGCTAAAAGTTCATATAATGCTTGCCAATTAAAATGAAATCAAAATAAAGTTCTCAAACCATCAAGTAACACATAACTGACCAAGACATTGATAAATCAATTGAGCAATCTGTTGTCTAACTCAAAATAAGAATTTCTACTAAGCCAATCGATTTCCAAATCGATTTCCTGAAGGTTTTTTAGTGAAATCTGCACTCTGGGCTTAAATCAATCGATTGGACAATCGATTGACAGAATAGCTGAGCCCCTGACTTAATGCCAATCGATTTCAAAATCGATTTCCAAATCGATTTTGTCAGTTTTGCTGAATTCCTGTATGGCCAAATCGATTTCCAAATCGATTTCTTAAATGGTTTTGAAAAACATATTATAAAATCGATTGACAAATCGATTATGTCAAATTAGGGAAGTCCCTGTAACTCATCCAATCGATTGGGAAATCAATTTCCCTGCATATTCTTCCAAAAATACATAAACTAACTCAAAATCATTCATACACAAATCCACATCTTAACACTTAGCAATTCCTACGCGATTACCACGACAAATTGGGTTTCGAATTAGTTTTACAATCCATCACACTTACACACAATAACCAATACATAACACTTAACAATTTCAACACAATTACCACGACAACTCAAATTCAAAACACTCAATCATAACTTGAATCAAACACGACTCGCGGGCCAAGCACCCTAATGCGATGCGTATATGCCAAAATGCATGGACTCGGAATTCCAAACCAAAACACTCCTCGAAGGGCCGTAAATCATAATTGTACTGCCTATCGCAGGCCAAAGTACCAATTACCGAGGTGCCACCTATCACGGGTCAGCACGATTTACTAAAAAGCGTAAATCATAAACGTACCACCTATCACGGGTCATTACTATTTACCGAGGTGCCACCTATCACGGGTCAGCATGATTTACTAAAAGAAAAAGCATAAATCGTAAACGTACCGCCTATCACAGGCCAAAGTACTATTTACCGAGGTGCCACCTATCACGAGTCAACACAATTTATTATAACATGCTTTGAAAGAAGTCAATGTTATAATAAAAGTCAATGCTCTGAAGAAGACTAAGCCTTTGTGCATTCTCTGCTGAACATCTTGAATTTATTACTTGCCTAAAGGTATATGAGATATGCTCTGATAATCGTATCCTCTGTATCCTTGTCTTCATACCAAGATACGCTGAATAAATTACAAGGATTCGTTTTGGAAACTTTTCTATGGCAAATCAATCTCAAATGATTTGATATGAAACTTCATGATTTACACTGATTTCTTGCAATCAAAATAATTACCAAAAACACTAAATGATTTTTATAAAAAGATGTGCATTTCTTGCTTGAAGATACAAGAAACGCATAAGCTATAAGCATATATAGCTTCCTCTGCACTCTTGCTCGTAATCATTCATTTTTACCTTAGTGATAAGATAAGTTTATGAAAGTACAAATCCGTAAACACTCCCTTGTGAGAGCTTTTTCAAAAAACCTAAACCTATTCTCTTGTAACCTAGCCAAATAGTGTCTATCCTCCGCAACAACTTGACTGCACTAAGCTAGAAGGATGAGATGACTTGAACACCATTAGTTTGACTAGTAGGTATTTGGTGAAAGTATAATTTTGTGGTGAACTATTGGATTAAATTCTTCAAGTTGAAGGTAACGAATGTAGCTACCGTGTTGGTGGTGAACCAAGATAAATCGTCTGTGTTATTATGTTTTATTGTTGTTCATATTCCTATTTTCCATATTGTAGCTTAGTCATGTTAAATCAGAAACAAAATCAACGCGCTTAGTTTTAGAGGGGATGAGCGATGTTGTTCATGGATGTCGCGACAATCCGTGTGACTATGATTTGGAGGTCGTGTTGTGGCTAGGATAACATAGCCTCATGGTGGCAACACTAGAGGGAGAGGAAGATAGTGCAGACTATGGAGGTTTTGGGTACTTTTTGATAAATAAAAATTGTTCTTATTTTTTATCATCTAGTTGATTTATGGTTATGAGGTTGAAGAAGACATTATAAGGATAAAACAATTTCATTTTTTTATTATAAATAATTTAATGGTTTTACAATCAAACTATAAAGACATTACATAAATGAGTTTATTATAATTTTTTTTGTTATTTATTTATTTTTGTTTAACGTCATTTATTCATGAAACAATGTTTTATAAGTACGAGACTAGTTAGTCTAAATATTTTCTTCTTTTTTTAGATGATTGACCTTTTTTCAAATGCGAATGAATTAATATTTTTTGTTAATGTAAAATGTAATGAAAACCTTAATGTCATTTTGGATTGTGCACTAAATTTTATTTGGAAGGAAATGTGGCATTGATTTTTTGATGTTTTTTCTTTACATGAAAATATATGCATGCATCTTAATCTTATGCATGAAGAAGATAGAATGAGAGATACACAAATGCAAAATGAAGAGTTTTTTGTTTTGAATCTTTTAGACGTGTGAGAATGTAAGGTAGACTTACATGTGATAGTTTTTTTGCATTAAAAAAAGAGTCCTGAATTAATCATGCATTCGACATGAATACTCTTTAAGAGTGACCATTTTCCATGTGAAATGCAAGAACTGAGACATGGCATAATTTCTTTTTGCAAACATGAGGAATTTTTTATATAACATTTCTTTTAATGATGCAAAATGTAAGAGTAATGCATAGATAAATGAATGAATGTCAAGAGAGTAATTTTTCATTTGATCATGTAACAAGGTACATGACTATTTTTATTTACCCTATTCTATGAAATAAAGTAAAGATAAAAAAAAAATGCATGCCAAATATGAAGATTATTATTCTCCTACGAAAGAAAATATGATTCATGCTTTTTAGATGAGACATTCTTTTTTTATGTATGAATATATGGAAATAAATACTTCTTTGTCTTACACCAATTTCACAAACAATAGAGACTTTCAAATATAATGGCCTACTAGTCTTCTAATTGTGAACACTCGTTTGGTTGAGTACTATGATCTTAGAAGTTGTTACACTCAACTCAAATTAGAATAGTACCACAAATAGGAAAGTACATCAAAAATATGGTTATTCACGTTGAAGTCACACTCTAGATGAGATTTTCGGAATAACAAAATAGAATGTACATCTAAAATGGCTACCACTAAATCTAACTAAACTTAAGCTTCACTCAAGTCCGAGTATGGAGTCTCACTCATAAGTGTTTGTATAAGTGAATATGTAGTGTGTGAAGAGAAACATAATCCAATAAATGATGCAAAAAAATAAAAATATATATATATATATATATA